>NW_026652280.1:116335929-116601951 GCF_009828535.3 Hylobates moloch
AAGTCAGGTAGCGTGATGCCTCCAGCTTTGTTCTTTTGGCTTAGGATTGACTTGGCGATGCGGGCTCTTTTTTGGTTCCATATGAACTTTAAAGTAGTTTTTTCCAATTCTGTGAAGAAAGTCATTGGTAGCTTGATGGGGATGGCATTGAATCTATAAATTACCTTGGGCAGTATGGCCATTTTCACGAGATTGCATTTTTTTTTAACTTTTAAGTCCAGGGATACATGTACAAGATGTGCAGGTTTGTTACATAGACAAACATGTTTCACAGGGGTTTGTTATATGATTATTTCATCACCCAGGTATTAAACCTAGTATCCATTAATTATTTTTCCTGATCCTCTCCCTCTCCCACTCTCCAGCCTCTGATAGGTCCCAGTGTATGTTGTTTCCCTCTATGTGTCCATGTGTTGTCATCATTTAGCTCCCATTTATAAGTGAGAATATGTAGTATGTATTTGGTTTTCTATTCCTGTGTTAGCTTGCTAAGGATAATGGCCTCCAACTCCATCCATGTCCCTGCAAAGGACATGATCTCATTCTCATTTTTTTTTCTTTTTCTTTTTTCTGAGACGGAGTCTCGCTCTGTCGCCCAGACTGGAGTGCAGTGGTGTGATCTCGGCTCACTGCAAGCTTCGCCTCCTGGGTTCACGCCATTCTCCTGCCTCAGCCTCCCCAGTAGCTGGGACTACATGTGCCTGCCACCACACCCAGCTAATTTTTTGTATTTTTAGTAGAGACGGGGTTTCACCCTGTTAGCCAGGATGATCTCGATCTGCTGACCTCGTGATCTGCCCGCCTCGGCCTCCCAAAGTGCTGGGATTACAGGCATGAGCCACCTCACCTAGCTGATCTCATTCTTTTCTTAAGGCTGCATAGTATTCTATGGTGTATATGTACCACATTTTCTTTATCCAGCCTACCATTGGTGGTCATTTAGGCTGATTCCATGTCTTTGCTATTGTGAATAGTGCTGCAATGAACATAGGCATGCATGTGTCTTTATAAGAGAATGATTTATGTTCCTTTGGGTATAATACCCGGTAATGGGATTGCTGGGTCATGTATTATTTCTGTCTTTAGGTCTTAGGAATCACCATGCTGTCTTCCACAATGATTAAACTAATTTACACTCCCACCAACAGTGTGTAAGTGTTCCTTATTCTCCACAACCTCATTAACATCTGTTATTTTTTGACTTTTTAATAATAGACATTCTGACTGGTATGAGATGGTATCTCATTGTGATTTTTATTCGCATTTCTCTAATGATCAGTGATGAGCTTTTCTCATATGATTGTTGGCTGCATATTATGTCTTCTTTTGAGAAATTTCTATTCATGTCCATTACCCGCTTTTTAATGGTTTTTTTAATAGGGTTGTGTGTTTTTTTCTTGTAAATTAGTTTAAGTTCCTTATAGATGCTGGATATTACACCTTTGTCAGAAGTATAGCTTGCAAAACTTTTCTCCCATTCTGTAGGTTGTCTGTTTACTCTGTTGACAGTTGATTTTGCTGTGCAGAAGCTCTTTAGTTTACTTAGATTCCATTTGTCAATTTTTGCTTTTGCTGCAATTGCTTTGGCATCTTCATCTTGAAAGATTGATTGCATTTTGGACTTAAGCCCTCCCTTTTAAGGGATGCTCTAGGGAGCATTCATATGTAAAAATAGGCCTTTGTGTTTACTGTGAGGATGTTGATCCTTGGATTATGCAGTGTTTTGGCAATAAAAATCCTGGAGGGAAGTATATTTCTGGTCTTTCAATCTAAAATAGGTTGCCTTGTTGGTTTGCTCTGATTTTCTGCACATTATAAATTGTGTAAATAATTTTGTTTCTAATTTTTCACTGGTCTACCAGAAATATAAAACCAAATTTGTGGCCCACACATAGCATGAGTATAAGATAGCATTTCCCAAAAAACAGGTTTAGTTTGTTACTAGCTTGCAAAAAGCTAGTGTTATTTGAAACATTTTGTGAAATGCTGCTGCAGCTGATGGAACTTGTCACATCCAAAGGATTACTCTGATAGCAATTTTTTAAAAAAACAACAGAGTGATGGAGTGAGGAACTAGAGATAGAACAAGAGTGAAGCAAGTGTCATTGGGGTGGGGGTGGGAGACAATGGGCAAGTCTGGGCATCTGGTCCCACAGACTTGCCCACCCCCGATCTGGACACATGGAGCTTCTCAGTCAGGAGATTTAAAGACTCCCGGTGTCGCTCATCTGGAGACGGTGGTGACTGCCCCGCTTCTGCCCCTGACCAGATAGTGGTGGCCTGTACGGGCTGGAGAGAAGGGAACCCCAGCGGCCAATGCCAAGTCGTCTTAGGAATCAGAGCCACGCGGTTGCCAGCGCCACCGAAGGTCTGCACTTCCCTCGTGAGTTTCCCGTGGCAGGTGGGGCGCTCCCTCCAGCTCCCTCCAGCCAGCTTCGTGCCTTGGGGGATCCTGTACAGTATTTCACTTGGAATCGGACCAGCATTTGTTTTCCTCGGCAGTTTAGGCCACCTAAAAAATGTTGAATGCCCCTCCAGAGTTTTTGAAAAACGTCGGCAAACTTTAGCTTTGAGTCACCCAGCCAGTGGGTAAATGAAAGGTGCAGGTAGCCATATGAATTGTGAATTGCAGAAGGCCTTTTTCTTGGACACTTCAAGCTCGCTGCTACCTCCAGAGTGTGCCTTACTCCATCCAGGGACGTGGATGAGGATCCGCTCCCTTGCCCCGCCCCACCTTGTCGCACCCCGCCGGTTCCTTCAGTGCCCGCAAGAGGGAGACCGATGACCTTTCATCGCCCTAAGTGGAGATTTTGGCGCCTCCGCGCCGTCACCTCAGCTCAGTGCTACTCCTACCGGCCATCGCCTGGCGAGGGGTCGGAGCGGCCAAGGACAGGCGCTCGCTGGCACTCAGGTTGGGTTCTCTCTGGCTGGGGTCCAGTCACACACGGGAGGAAGTGGCTGTTGCGGCCCCGCGCGGGGCTACCCTCACCTTGTCGGATCCTTCCCGCAGGCTGTGTGGGTGTGAGGCAGCTCCCGGTCCGCCTTGCTGTAGGCCACCCGGGACTCACCGGTGGGTCACCGCTTGGGGGCGATGCTCCATCCATCCGTAGAGAGGGCCGGGGGCACAGCGGGGGCGGCCAGGCAGCCAGGGGTGGCGTCATGGATGGGGTGCTTTGAAGAGAGGGAATCCTGAAACTTGAGGTGGTGCCACCTGACCTGCTCCACCCAGCTTTCCCTCGGTCCTAAAGTCCAAAAGCTGGCGCCTGGGCAGGAATGAGAGGTGGCCTCCAGTTGCGGTTGGGCCAAAGGACAGCAGAGTGTGAGCTAAGATCCTGGACACTGGAGCCAGACAGCCAGCTTTGAAATGCATTTTCGAGCTACTTGACCTTGGTCAAATCTCTTAGTGTCTCTGTCAGTTTCCTCGCCTGGGAAGTGGCCATGTAAGAACCATGACTACTGCATAGGGTCGTTATGAAGATTCCCATGTTCACAGAGTGTTCAGGACAGGGCTTGCTCAGAGTACTGTTGTTAAATAAGTAAAGCGGCAGGAGGGAGGTTGGAGAGAGAACTGGGGGAATACCAAGGATGACTCCAGCCAATCTTCCTCCCCGGACTAGCCAGGGCAATAAGATAAGGAGCCATCAGGGTGTGGGGATTCTCGTGATGAAGATAATCCAGACATATATACAAAGAGCTAAAGTGCAACCCACAAGATCACAGGGGAATTGAGAAACCCTTGTCCAGATCCACTCGAATGGCCATGAAATATATGCAAAGTATGTCAGATTCACAAGAAATTAAATTCACGTTCTCTTTTTGTCATTAGTTCACAAAACGGCTGGGCTAGCACTTGGTGCACATATGGGTTTTCCTTTTCTGCTGATTGTTTATGACAACATTCAATGAATAATGGAATGTCCACTCAGAGATTCTAGTCTCTTCACGTGATTCATCATCCAAAGCCAGACACACTGGAGGGTGAAAGGGGGCATTAAAATTATGAAATTTTTGAAATATTTATTTTTGATTGAAAAAGTGTTTTATTATACTAATGGACTTATAAAACAAAATAAGTAGTTCTTTAAAAATAACTATAAAATAGTTCTATTAAAACTATTTCCAAAAATATGGTTTCTAAAATGTAAAAATAAATATCTGCACAGTAAATAAAACTGTAGAATTCTGAATAATTATTCCTGCTACATATTCACAAACTTAAATTCGTTTCTTGGCCCTATTTCTAATATTGTGCCACTGGCATTTTTCTGAAGAAAAGAGTTTTTTCAATATGATTTTATTAATTAAAATTTTAAATAATATTGCCTGCAATCTTCTTCAAAGTTAATTTTTATGGTTAGTCAATTTAAAAATGCTGGTACCTCCCATTTTATCTTACTAGGGCTGCCATAACAAGTACCTCAGACTGGGAGGCTTAAACAACAGAAACTTATTTCCTCACAATTCTGAGGGCTAGAAGTCCATGATTAGAGTTGGTTTCTTCTGAAGGCCTCTGTCCTTGGCTTATAGACTACCACTTTCTCCACGTGTCTTCACAAAGTCTTCCCTAGGTGTGTGTCTGTGTCTTAATATCCTCTTCTTATAAAGACGCCAATCGTACTGGATTAAGGCCCACCAAAATGACCTCATATTACCTCACTTATCTCTTTAAAAGCCATATCTCCAAATACAGTCACACTGTGGTAGTGGAGGTTGACACTTCAACATATAAATTTTGGAGGGACATAATTCAGCCCATAATACCTTCTACTGATTGTCTTTGTAGACCAGAAAATTTTTAACTCAAAAACTTTAATCAAGAAAAAATATCTCTACAGATGCTCAGAGCAAGTTCTGTCAAATTTAGGGTATTCTCAGTTCTATTTTTTCCATTAAAATGTTGAAATATTTCAACTCAAATGTTTTACAGGTGCTCTGTTTGCCTCTGTCCAGAGCTCCTTGCTTCAACAAACATCTTTACCAGAGGAAACTTGTCAAGTAAGTTATCTCTATGACTCTTTGAAATGTTTCACCAGATTTAGATGTCACAAGATCATAGGTCTCTTAAGTTTCTTTCCAATCTAATATAGCAATAAATGTATCTGATTAAAAATAATATCTTATAAAATAGTTGCTCCATCAAAAGATTCTCCCCCAAAATTGAAATATTATAAAATGCAATTATAGAATTTGTATATTGTATAGCATTAGAGCACTCATTTGATTTGTTCTTGCCTCTTTCAAAGTTTCATTATTTGCAACATTCTTTGTTCAATATCAACTTACTAAAATTTCCCAAGTTTAGAGCATCTTAGAGCTTCATTTGCTGAATACTTTGATGAAAAAATTTATAACTGCTCATTTGAGATCAAGGCAGAGAAAGATGGCCAAATAGAAGCCTCCACTGATTTTCCTCCCTGCAGGAACACTAAATTTAACAACTCTCTAAACAAAAAAATACCTTCATAAGAACCACAAAATTAGGTAAGTGATCACTATATTGAGTTTTAACTTCATGCCAAGGAAAGAGGCACAGAAGAGGATAGAAAACACAGTCTTGAATTGCCAACACCACACTTCCCCTGGCAGTGGCTGTATGGTGCGGAGACGGAATCTGTGCACGTGGAGGAAGAAGAACACAGTGATTATAGGACTTTGCACTGGAACTTAGTGCTGCCAACACTGGACAGAACTTAGCTGGCATCCATGAAGGGAACATTTATTTAGACAAGCCCTAGCCAGAGGGGAATCGCCCACCCCAGTGATTGTAGCTTCAGTTCAGCAAACCTTGACACCATGGACTAAAGTTCTCTGGGGTCCTAAAAAAGTGGAAAGGCAGTTTGGGCCACAAGGACTGCAACTTCTAGGCAAGTTCCGGTGCTGTGCTGGGCGCAGAACCAGTGAACTTAAGGGGCATATGATCTAGTGAGACACTAGCCAGGGCAGCTAAGGGTATACTTGCATTACCCCTCCCCTAACCCTAGGCAGTGCAGCTCACAGCTCAGAAAGAGAATCCTTTTCTCTGCTTGAGGAGAGGGGAGGAAGAATAAGGAGGACTTTGTCTTGCAACTTGAATACCAGCTCAGCCACAGTAGAAGAGATCACAAGGCAGAGTTCTGAGATCCCCATTCCAGCTCTAGCTCTGAGATGACATTTCTAGACACACCCTGAGCCGGAAGGGAACCTGCTAACTTGAAGGGAAGGACCCAGGCCTGGCAGGATTCATTACCCACTGACTAAAGAGCCCTTGGGCCATGAATAATTGGCAGTGGTACCCAGGCAAGTACTCATTGTGGGCCTTTTGTGAGACTGAGAGCCATGCTGAATTTAGGTGTGTCCCAGCACATTCCCAGCTGTTGTGGCTATGAAGAAAGAGGACCTTTCTGCTTAAGAAAATCAGAGGGAATAATAAAGAGAACTTAGTCTTGTAGATTAGGTACCAGCTCAGCTGCAATAGGCTAGAGCACCAGGAAGGCTCTTGGGTTTACCAATTCTAGGCCTTGGCTCTTGGATGGCATTTGTGGACCTCCCCAGGGCCATAGAGGACCCCACTGCTCTGAAGGGTGAATCTCAGAGTGAAGCATTCATCACAAGCTGACTGAAGAGCCCTAGGGCCTTAAGTGAACATCAGTGGAAACCTGGCAGTATTCCCAATAAGGCTGTGGTGATGGTGGCCAGGGGGAGAGAGTCCTCTGCCCATGAAAAGGGGAAGTAAGAGAGGGAAGGACTTTGTCTTGTGGCTTGGGTGTCAGTTAAGCTACAGCAGAACAGAGCATCAGGTAGATTTCTCAGATTTTTGACTCCAGGCTCTGGCTCCCAGACAGCAGAGCTCAAGAGAACTCACCACCCTGAAGGGAAGAACACAGCCTGGCTGGCCTTGCCGCCTGATGATTGCAGAGCTCTAGCGCCTTGAGTGAACATAGGCAGTAGCCAGATAGTGGTAATGATGGGCCTTCGGTGATACCAAGGGCTGTGCTGATTTCAGGTCTGACCCAGCACAGTCCCAGTGGTGGTGGCCACAGAGGTGCTTGTGTCACCCCTCCTGCAACTCCAGGCAGCTCAGCACAGAGAGAGAGACTTTGTTTGTTTGAGAGAAAGTAAGGGAAGAGGAAAGAATCTCTGCTTGGTAATCTAAGAAATTCTTCTGGATCTTATCCAAGACCAACAAGATGATACCTCTACAAGTCTGCAAGAACCACAGCTTTACTAGGTGTGGGATGCCCACTAATGCAGATGTGACATCAGTGAACAAAAACTTAGATCACAACATTCAAATCCCCTCGAATACCTGGAAAGCCCTCCCAAGAAGGATGGATGGGAAATAGCCCAGACTGCCAAGACTTCAATCAATACCTAACTCTTCAATGCCCAGATACTGACAAATATCCACAAGCAACAAGATCATACAGGGAAACATAACCTCACCAAAAACATGAACACTAAATAAGGAACCAGGGGCCAATCCCAAAGAAGCAGAGATTCGTGATCTTTCATACAGAGAATTCAAAATAGCTGTTTTGAGGAAATTAAAAAAAAATCAACATAACACAGAGAAGGAATGCAGAATCCTATCCGGCGCGGTGGCTCACGCTTGTAATCCCAGCACTTTGGGAGGCCGAGGCGGGCGGATCACGAGGTCAGGAGATTGAGACCACGGTGAAACCCCGTCTCTACTAAAGATAAAAAAATTAGCCGGGTGTGGTGGCGGGCGCCTGTAGTCCCAGCTACACAGAGAGGCTGAGGCAGGAGAATGGCGTGAACCCGGGAGGTGGAGCTTGCAGTGAGCTGAGATTGCGCCACTGCACTCCAGCCTGGGCGACAGAGCGAGACTCTGTCTCAAAAAAAAAAATAAATAAATAAAATAAAATAAAAAATAAAATAAAATTTAGTGAAGAAGTTGAAGTAATTAAAAAGAATCAAGCAGAAATTCTGGAGTTGAACAATGCAATTGACATACTGGAGAATGGATCAGACTCCCTTAATAGCAGAATTGATCAAGCAGAAGAAAGAATTAGTAAGCTTGAAGACAAGCTATTTGAAAATACACAGTCAGTGGAGATTAAGAAAACAAAACAAACAAACAACAACAACAAAAAAAAACAAGAAAGAATGAACCATGCCTACAAGAGAGCTAGAAAATAGCTACAAAAGGGTAAATCTAAGAGTTACTGGCCTTGAAGAGGAGGTGGAGAGAAATGTATAGTAATGCATAGAAAGTTTATTCAAAGGGACAATAACAGAGAACTTCCCAAACCTAGTGAAAGGTATCAATATTCAAGTACAAGAAGGCTATAGAACACCACAGAGATTTAACCCAAAGAAGACTATCTCAAGACATTGAATAATCAAACTCCCAAAAGTCAAGGGTAAAGAAAGAATCCTAAAACAGCAAGAGAAAAGAAACAAGTAACATACAAAGGTGCTCTGATATATCTGGCAGCAAACTTTTCAATGGAAACCTGATAGGTCAGGAGAAAGTAGCATGACATCTTTAATGTGCTGAAGGAAAAAAAAACTTTTATCCTAGAATAGTATATCCAGCAAAACTATCCTTTAAATATGAAGGAGAAATGAAGACTTTCTCACATAAATAAAAGCTGAGGAATTTTATCAGCACCAGAATTGTCCTACAAGAAAAGTTAAGGGAGTTCTTCAATCTGAAAGAAGAGGGCATTAAAAACAATAAGGAATTATCTGAAAGCACAAAACTCACTGGTAATATTAAGTACACAGAAAAACACAAAATAGTATAACACTGTAATTGTGCTGTATAAACTACTAATATCTCAAATAGAAAGACTAAAAGATGAACCTATCAAAAACAATAATGACAACTTTTCTAAACAGACCGTACAATAACATAGATACAGAAACAAGAAAAAGTTAAAAAGCAGGAAGATGAAGTTAAAGTGTGGTTTTTGTCACTTTTCCCTTTGCTTATTTATTAGTTTTGTTTAGATAACCAGGGTTAAGTTGTTATCAGTTTAAAATAATGAGATTTAAGACGTTACTTGCAAGCCTCATGGTAGCCTCAAATAAAAAAAATACAGCAGATACACAAAATATAAAAAGCAAGAAATTAAAAATAGCAAGAGAGAAAATGACCTTCACTAAAAGGAAGACAAGAAGGAAAGAAAGAAGTAAGAGAAGATCACAAAACAGCCAGAAAATAAATAACAAAATGGCAAGAGTAAGTCCTTACTTATCAATAATAACATTCAATGTAAATAGACTAAACTCTTAGATCAAAAGACATAGAATGGCTGAGTAGATTAAAAAACAAGACCCAATTATCTGTTGCCTACAAGAAACACACTTCACATATAAAGATATATATAGACTGAAAATAAACAGATGGAAAAAGATATCCCAAGGAAATGGAAACCAAAAAAGAGTAAGAGTAGCTATACTTGTATCAGATAAAATATATTTCAAGACAAAATCTATAAGAAGAGACAAAGAAAGTTGTTACATAATGATAAAGGGGTCAATTCAGCAAGAGGCTATAACAATAATAAATATACATGCATCCAACATTGGAGCACCCAGATATGAAAAGCAAATATTCTTAGAGCTAAAGAGAGAGGTAGACCCCAATACAATAACAGCTGAAGACTTCAACACCCCACTTTCAGTATTGGAAATCAACAAAGAAACATTGGACTTAATCTGTCCTATAGAACAAATGGACCTAATAAATATTTATAGAACATTCCATTTAGCAGCTACAGAATACACATTCTTCTCCTCTGCACATGGATCATTCTCAAGGGTAGACCACATGGTAGGACACAAGTCTTAAAACATTCAAAAGAATTGAAATAATATCAAGTATTGTCTCTGAGCACAATGGAGTAAAACTAGAAGTAAATGACAAGAGGAATTTTGGAAACTATATAAACACATAAAACTTAAAAAATATGCTCCTGAATGAACATTAGGTCAATGAAGAAATTAAGAAGGAGATTAGAAAATTTCTTGAAACAAATGATAATGGAAACACAACATACCAAAACCTGTAGGATAGAGTGAAAGCAATACGAATAGGGAAGTGCCTACATTTAAAAAGTAGAAAAACTTTAAATAAACAACCTCACAATGCATCTTAAAGAATTAGAAAAGGAAGAGAAAGCCAAACCCAAAATTAGTCGAAGGAAAAAAAAGTAATAAAGATTAGAGCCAAAGTAAATGAAATTGAAACAAAAAATACAAAACATCAGTGAAACAACAAAAAGTTGTTTCTTTTGAGAAGATAAACAAAACTGACAAAAGTTTAGCCAGACTAAGAAAAAGAGACAAAAATAAATAAAATCAGAGATGCAAACGAAGGCATTGCAACCAATACCACAGAAATTCAAAGCATCATGAGTCTACTTTGAGCAACTATATGTCAATAAATTGGAAAACCTAGAAGAAATGGATAAATTTCTAAACACATACAACCTACAAAGAGAAACCATAAAGAAATCCAAAGCCCTGAGCAGACCAATAAAAAGTAGTGAGATTGAGCCTGTAATAAAAGTCTCCTGGCAGGGAAAAGCCCAGGACCCAGTGGCTTCTGTGTTAGTCAGTTCTCACATTGCTATGAAGAAATACCTAAGATTGGGTAATTTATAAAGAAAAAAAGTTTAATTCGCTCATGATTCCACAGGCTGTACAGAAAGCATGATGCTGGCATCAGCTCAGCTTCTGAAGAGGCCCCAGGAAACTTGCAATCACGGTGGAAGGCAAAGGAGGAGCCAGCACATCACATGGCCAGACCAAGAGAAAGTGATGGGGAGTTGCCCAGCTCTCTTAAGAACTCACTCATTATCACGAGAACAGCATCAAGAGAAAAATCAGCTCCCATGATCCAATCACCTCCCACCACCTCCAAGACTGGGGATTAAGATTTGACATGAGATTTAGGCAGGGATGCAGATCAAAATGATATCAACTTCACTGCTGAATTTTACCATTTAAAGAGGAACTAATAATAATCCTATTCAACTATTCTGAGCAACAGAGGAGGAGGGAATAATTCCAAACTTATTCTATGAAGCTAGTATTACCCTAATAACAAAACCAGACAGACACATCAAAAAAAGAAAACTGCACGCCAATATCCCTGATGAACATTGATTCAAAAATCCTCAACAAAATAATGGCAAATTGAATTCAAAAACACATTAAAAAGATCAATATAACCAAGTGGGATTTGTCTCAGAGATGCAAGGATGGTTCGACATATACAAATTCATCAATGTGATCATTCATATGATCATTTCAACTGATGCTGAAAGAGCATTTGATAAAATTCAACATCCATTCATGATTTAAAAAAACACTAAAAAACTGGATATAAAATAAATATACCTCAACATGATATAAGTCATATACAACAGACCCACAGCTAGTTATCATATTGAATGGGGAAAACTGAAAGCCTTTCTTCTAAGATCTGGAACATGACGAGGATGCCCACTTGCACCACTGTTATTCAACCTAGTACTGGAAATCGTAGCTAGAGCAATAAGACAAAAGAAAGAAATAAAGGGCACCAAAATTGGGAAGGAAGAAGTTAAACTATTCTTCTTCACAGATGATATAATCTTACATTTGGAAAAACCTAAATACTCCACCCAAATCTATTAAAACTGAAATAAATTCAGTAAAGTTGCAGAATTCAAAATCAACATAACAAATCTGTAGCATTTTAATATGCTAACAGCAAATAATCTGAAAATGAAATAAAGAAAGTAACCTCATTTTCAGTAGCCATAAATAAAATAAAATATGTGGGAATAAACAACCCCAAAAGAGAAACATCTCTACAATGACAATTGTAGAACATTGATGCAAGAAATTGAAGAGGAGACAAGAAATGGAAAGATATTTCATGTTCCTGGATTTGGAAGAATCAATGTTGCTAAAAATGTCCATACTACCCCAAGCAATTTATAGATTCAATTCAATCCCTATCAAAATACTGAAGACATGTTCACAGAAATAGAAAAAAAAATGCTAAAATTTATGTGTAAGCACAAAAGACTGAGAATAGCCAAAGCTATCCTGAGCAAAAATAACAAAACTGGAGGAATCACATTATCTGATTTCAAATTATACTACAGAGCTATAGTAACCAAAACAGCAGGATACTGGCATGCTGACACATAGACCAATGGAATACAATATCGAACCCAGAAACATATCCATACATCTACGGTGAGTTCATTTTTGACAAAGACACCAAGAACATACATTGGGGAAAGAACAGTCACTTAAATAAATTGTGCTGGGAAAACTGGATGTCTATATGCAGAAGAATGAAACTAGACCCCTATCAGCTGCCGTATACAAAAATCAAATAAAATGGATTAAAGACTTAAATCTAAGAACTCAAACTATGAAACTACTAAAATAAAACATTTAGAAACTCTGTAGGACATTGGACTGAGCAAAGATTTATTGAGTAATACCCCAAAAGCACAGGCAACCAAAGCAAAAATGGACAAATGGGATCATATCCAGGTAAAAAGTTTTTGCATAGCAAAAAAAAAAAAAAAAAAAACCTAACACAGACAAGAGAAAGATCACAGACACGGAATAGATGTTTTTATACACTATCTATCTCTCATATATATATATATATATATATATACACACATATATACATATATACACATATATATGTATATATATACACATATATATGTGTATATATGTATGTATGTATATATATGTATGTATGTATATATATAGAGAGAAGAAGCTCAGACAACTCTATAGGAAAGAAATCTTTTAATAATAATTCAATTAAAATTGGCAAAAGACAAAAATTCAAAAGAAGACATAAAAATGGCAAACACTTGTATGAAAGGTGCTCAACATAATCAATCATCAGAGAAATATAAATCAAAACTACAATAAGATACAATCTCACCCCAATTAAAATGGCTTTCACCTAAAAGACAGGCAAGAACAAATGCTGGCACATATTTGGATAAAGGAGGATGCTCATACACTGTTGGTAGGAATGTAAATTAGTACAACCAATATGGATAACAATTTGGAGGTTCCTCAAAAAACTAAAAATAAAGCCGCCATATGATCTAGCAAATTCACTGCTAGTATATACCCAAAAGAAAGGAAATCCATATATCGGAGAGATATCTTCACCCCTATGTTTATTGCACCACTATTCACAATAGCCCAGATTTGGAATCAACCTAAGGGTCTTTCAACAGATGAATGAATAAAGAAACTGTGGTGCATATACACAACAGAGTACTATTCAGCCATAAAAAGTAATTAGATCCTGTCATTTGCTACAATGTGGATGGAACTGAAGGTCATTATGCTGAGTGAAATAAGCCAGACACAGAAAGACAAACTTTACATGTTCTCACTTATTTTGGGAGCTAAAAATTAAGACAATTGAACTCATGGAGACAGACAGTAGAATGATGGTTACCAGACCCTGGAAAGGATAGTGGGTGGGTGAGGGAGAAGTGGGGATAGTTAATGCATACAAAAAATAGAGAATGAACAAGATCTAGCACAACAGGGTGACTATAGTCAATAATAGTTTAATTGTACATTTAAAGATAAAGAGTATAATTGAATTTTTGTAACACAAAGGATAAATGCTTGAGTTGATAGACACCCATTTACCCCGAGATGATTATTATGCATTATACGCCTGTAACAGAATATTTCGTGTATCCCTAAATATATACAGCTACTATGTGCCTACAGAAATTAAAGAAGAAAAACTTATAATAATTTTGAATAAAATGCAACCAAACTTAGAAGACTTGTGTACCAAAAAAGTTCAATACTATCATGGGACACTTCAAATTAATTAAAAAGTAATTCTTCAATGGCTCAAACATTTCTAAAATCCTATTGATAATAGGCAGCAAGGAGAGAAAGCACATAGTGCCGTGATGTGTGTTGTCCTGTATTCAGTATCAGTGTTGTTAATAAAATTTTATAGATCAGTTACTCTATGTATATAAAAATATCTAAAAATTTGACAATTTTTATTTTGAATGATAAAATATCAGTTTATCTAAAAATTTGACAATTTTTATTTTGAATGATAAAATATCAGTTTGGGGGACATATAGAGTGATTTATAGCCTGCAACCAATTTTTAGAACATTTCTGCCCTATAGTTGTTTTAATTTGGAAGAAAATACACTTTATTGTTTTTCATCATGTTATGCTTCCATCAATATTTGAATTCATATTATCACCATAAAAATAATTGATTTTCAATGCTGAACTTTTAAACTGAATCTACAATAGCTTTACAATGATGTCAGATGTATCATGTTGCTATGGTTCGAATGTGTCCTTTCCAAAATTCAGCTGTTGCCAATGTGATAGCATTAAGAGGTGGGGTATTTAAGAGGTGATTAGGCCATATGGGCTCCTCCCTCATGAATAGGATGAAGGCCCTTTTTTTTATTATTATTGTACTTTCAGTTCTGGGATACATGTGCACAAAGTGCAGGTTTGTTACACAGGTATACATGTGCCATGTTGGTTTGCTGCACCCATCAACTCATCATTTACATTAGGTATTTCTCCTAATGCTATCCCTCCCCCAGCCCCCCCACCCCCTGACAGGCCCTAGTGTGTGATGTTCCCCCCCCCGTGTCCAAGTGATCTCATTGTTCAGTTCCCACCTATCAGTGAGAACATGTGGTGTTTGGTTTTCTGTCCTTGTGATAGCTTGCTGAGAATGACGGTTTCCAACTAGGATGAAGGCCCTTTTAAAAGTGGCTTCATGCAGCAATTCAGCTAGCCTGCCCTTCTGTTTTCTTGCCATATATGGATGCAGCAAGAAGGTCTTCATCAGAGACCAGATACAGTCACCTTGATCTTAGACATTCCAGCCTCCAGAAATGTGAGAAATAAATCTTTGTTTTCTATAAATTACCCAATTTGTAGTTTTCTGCTATAGCAGCATAAATGGACTAAGACATTTAGAAGGAATATTGTTTTTACATAATGTTATGTTCCATCAATATTTGAATTCATATCACTACAAAATAATTAATTTTAGTGTTGAACTATTTAACTGAATTTAAAATAGCATTTAGGATAACATCCGATGTCTCTCCTTTAACGAAATGAACTACCAAAAAGCTTTATTTTTATTTCATAAGCTGTGTGAAAAAAAATCCAACTATCCCATCATTATTTGAATAACTATCTTATCTGATTTTCTATTTGAAATATGATGACGTTGATATTAACTTGGTATTATTTAAAAGCTTGGAAAGTTGTTCTGCAAATAGAACTTCACTTTTATATAGGTACACACACACATATAAAACTTGGAATAGAAAAAGAGAAAAGTTAATTTGAAGCATCAGTCACCTGATCTACCTAATGAAAATTTATGTTTCATTTAGTGTCTTAGTCCACTCAGGCTACTGTAACAAAATACAATAAACTGGGTAGCTTATAAACAACAGACATTTATTTTCCCCAGTTCTGGAGGTTAGGAATCCAAGATGAAGAAGTGGGCAGATTCAGTGTCTGGTGAGGACCCACTTTCTGGTTTATATATAAAAGCTTCTAGCTGTGTCCTTACATGGTGGAAGAGGTTTGCTAGTTCTCTGGGTTTGCTAGTTCTCTTTATAAGGCCCCTAATTCTAAGCACCTCCCATAGGCCTCATTTCCCAATACTATCACCTGGGGGTTAGGATTTCAATGAATTTGGCTAGGGACACAAACGTTCAGACCATGGCACTTAGTGATATAAATAATACCTTTGGCAACTACTTTTGTGAAATCGTCATCTTTAAGCAAAATCCTCTTAAAATAATTTTTTTGAAGTAGACACTGATGCTTGTTCAGCAGATTTATGTCTTTTGGTTTTCATGCTATATCAAACAACCCCATGGTGGTTGGTAAATGTCAACCAACATCTTATGAAAATTGTACATAAGTTATACATTCACCATCAACTTTCTTGGAAAATGGAAATTCATTACTCAATTTTTTATTATGTAGACATTTGAACTTTTAAAGCTCATTGCTGACAAAAGCATTTATTTGCAAAATAGAAAGTGTTTCCAAACAATAAAATAAATAAGTGGTTGTAGATTTATACTACACAATAGACGATAAAGCCCTTGTAGGAAGAGCATTCAGACTACTCTCTACAAACTCAGTGGAATGTCTTTTTAGTTTCTATTAATATTTCCCTGTTTATATTCCACATACTCTTAACCTATAATTACCCACTGATCCTACTGACATGTGGCCTGATGGCTTTATGCATCTCACAGGCCATGGCACAACTGGCTGGCCCACGAAGGGGGTGGCAGAAGCAGCAGTCCCTCACCCGTCCTGGAGACCAGAGGTGAGAGCTGTCTCTAGCTACTTCTGTCCTAGCGCACATCAGTTTATTAGCAAGCACCCAGCAAGTAGTCATTGAAAGGGGGCTGTAATTTGTTTTGTCAGAAAAGGGCCAGGAAAGGAGAGGGGTTATCTCTGGTAAATGTTCAGATTTAACCACATATTAAAGAATTCTGTTTATGAAACATGGCAAAAAGTAGTATAAAGTGGAGGTGTATAAATAGTAATAAAAATACCTTATAATAAAAATTTTAAACCCACACAATTGCTAAATGAATTGGACACTGGAACAATAGTTAACCAGGACTTTCCCAACAAACAGAGATGTATAGACATCCTGCTTATACTCCAGCTAGCCAGATGGGAGGGACAAAATAAACTTCTGGGGATTCTGTTTATGACTGATTATGACAGTTTTGTCAAAAGCGTATAATCCACAGACTCCCTCCCTCTCCACCAATAAACAAGTTAAGGTGGCTGGACAAAGAGATGTCTCCCTTGCTTGGTGAGCTGCATTCTTCATGCCTTCTGCAGCATGGTAGCTGGGGAGAAAGCCAAGGCCAGGCTCTGGAGGTGGTAGGAGAAAGAGGACCTCTGACTCCTGCTGTAATGTGGTTTTTCTTCTAGCTTTCTTATTGCCTTCCCTAAGGGAATCAAAGGGTATGTTGCAGCATGGTGTGGCAATAAAATGATAATAAATGAATTTGTTTTGAAAATGAAGTAATCTTGAAATCATCGGTGATGGTCTTTTTTCCTAACCTCATAGGTGTGGAAGTGGTGTGTGTAAACTAGCCCGTGGTTGGCCCATCATGCTGTGTCCTTAAAACACAGGCTTTCTTAGGGTTGTTTGCCATGGAGTTGGGAAGTGAGTAAACTTCGTGAAGAGTTCCTGAAGAGGGTGGATGCCGTAAATTAAGTGTTCCAAGTCCAGCCACTCTTCTGGGTCCTTCCGCAAGACCCTTTGAAGGCATATTTGTGAGAAAGAATGAGGCTTTATTTTCTCTTGTTCCTTAGAGCCTATTTCCTCTCTCGTCCTGCTTCAGGAGGGGCCAGAGTGCCAGAACTTCCCAAAGAGATGCTCAGAGAGGTCCCAGGTACCTGTTCCTTCTTCTCTCTCAGCCTCAATGTTTGGGCGTCTCCTGGGAACTTGTGAACAATGAGGATTAGGGGGTGGCAGTAGGTTGTCTTTTACTTGCAGGATACTATCACACAGATTTATAAATCAAAACAGACAACTTGGCATTCACATGCAAAACTTCCCTTTAATCATCCTTTAGTCTTACAATCTCCAAGGGACCCAACAGGTGAATAGCTTATGCCCAGTTACAGCAAGAGCAGCTGGTATCAAAGACCAGGCCTTCCTGACAAGCCTCCTCATAGGTGTGCTCATCCACACAGTTGTAGAAGGCACGCTTGCTTGTAGGGCTAGGATACAGACCTTTGGACTTCCCAGTACAGAACCCACTGCCACCAGTGCTGCCACCCCCAGGTGCTGCAGTGATGATGGGGGCCAAGCTGGTGCCCAGGATAGAGGTGGGTACTCTGCAACCTGAAGAGAGAAGGAAAACGGTCCCCATAAGCTCAGGAGAGGACTCCTTTCCCAGGATGAGTGTCATGTCTGTAAGGTCACTGTAGGTTTCTCTCAGTACACATCCTACCTAAACCAGTGGTTTAATGCTCTGAGCCTGAATCGAGGATACCCAAGTTCATAGCCCAGCTCTGCCATGAGCTATGTGACCATGAGAAATTCATTAACACTTCTCTGAGCCTCAATTTCCTCTCTGAAATGATGGCATAATTGTATTATCTCTTAGAATTATTAGGTAAAGCATTTTCCAACGTGCACGCTATATAGCATAGTGAGTACGACATAATTATTAGCTTTTATTTGTAAGTAAACTAATACACCTGGCACCAAGAGTGCCTATGAGAATTATATGAAATCTAAAAGAGGGCCAGGCGCTGTGGCTCACGCCTGTAATCCCAGCACTTTGGGAGGCCGAGACGGGCGGATCACGAGGTCAGGAGATCGAGACCATCCTGGCTAACACGGTGAAACCCCGTCTCTACTAAAAATACAAAAAATTAGCCGGGCGCGGCGGCAGGCGCCTGTAGTCCCAGCTACTCGGGAGGCTGAGGCAGGAGAATGGCGTGAACCCGGGAGGCGGAGCTTGCAGTGAGCCGAGATCGCGCCACTGCACTCCAGCCTGGGGGAAAGAGCGGGACTCCGTCTCAAAAAAAAAAAAAAAAAAAAAAAGAAATCTAAAAGAACCAGCAGGCTTGACACGGAGTTAAGATCCAATGATTAGCACTAGCTTTTTCTGCAGCTTCCCAGCCCCTCTTTCTTCCTGGACTTGCCCTGTTCTTGGGGCTGGGATAGAATCATGTGTTGAGACCATCTGTAGCTCTGCTCTCCACTTCAGGAAAAATGCTAGCTGAGCCCCTTTAGAGTTCTCCTTCTTTCATTCCTTTCCTCATCTTCTAAGTTTTTAATCCCTCCCTTGCTTTTTTTCCCCTCTGACCCACAAAGTTCATAAAAGCTGGAGCTGAGCAGCAGTGACAGGGAATATGGTGTTTTTGTCCCCTTCCCTACCCAGGCTCCAGCATGTCCAGTTCACTTTATAGAAGCTTCCCTGAGTAGCTCTACAGAGGAGAATCCTCCAGAATATTGATAGATCCCCTTTTACTTGCCAGGGCTGTCACTCATGGCCTGCCGCCTAGTAAGTCCACTGTGTCTTGCTTTATGGGTCCTAAATGCAAGTTCCAACTGGACACGCTAAGACAGCTGGAAGATCTGGAGGAGGCCTTGTTTGAGGTGAGACTGGGAGGAGCTCTGGTCTTCTCTTCTTCTTAACCATGTCTAGTTTGTTATCTCATGGCTGGTAGGTCATCACTACTTACTGGGTGCGGAGACACCAAGAGTGGATTTGAGCGCATTCATGAGAGGGTATTTGCCTTATCCACAGAAAGTGCCTGTGAAATTATCCAGGTCAATGGCCCAGACCATGGCCCCTCCAAATCTGTTCTTTAGCAGCCACTAAACAAGTGGGAGAGAACCAGGGGGACTCTGGGCTGTCCTTGCACAAATGCAGGGAGCAACTATAGCAGGAGGACTATGATCTAGTCATGGAGAGGAGAGACTGGGGGTGGGTTTTGAGGAGGCAACTTTGAGGAATTCATGAACATATTTGTATGTACAAGACTGTAGGACTAAGTCACGGAGAATGAGTCTTGGCCCCAAGCAGCTCTTACCCCCTGCCCTTTGTTATCACCAACCACCTTCTGAGAAGTCACCTCAGAGCTGGAGTTTGGGTGGGTTGAGTGCTATAGAGATATAGGGCCCTTCACAAAGCAAAGTACCTGGGCAAAGTGAGAGGGCTCTAGATGGAAGGTGTAGGGTGAAGGGCCCTGGGATTGATAAACAGCAATTATGTCCTCCCCAGACCTGAGCATAACCTCACAGGTCAGAGGCTCTATTGCCTCCTGATTTGGGCTCAGCCTGTGTGAATTTGCCATGGGCAGGAGATAGGCAAAGGAGAGCAAAAAACTCTGTGGTCTACACTTTGTCTTTGGAGTGGGGAAGAACACCTGTCTCAAGAAGCAGGAAGCATGAATCAAAGAGCTGCATGAGAACCAGAGAAGAGCAGGGGAGGGGGCCAAAGGAGAGTCTCCAAGGGTGGGAAGAAGGAGAAAGTGCAGGAGCCAAGGAAAGGAAGGAAAAGGAGGTGAAGGGGTTGCTCCAACTGCCAGGCTCTGTGGCTGGGTCACTGGCTCACCCTGAAACTTCACAACCTCCCTGTATCTCTCCTCACCTCCCTCAGGGGTCTCCTGGGATTGCAATTCAAGAGCAACTGGAGGGCAGGTCCCCTAACTCTCCCCAACCATGCATTAGGAAGATTGTGGAGGGCCTCACCTTGAGGGTGAAGCTCTCGGAGTTGTCATACCTGATCCACTGGTTCCCCTTGTAGGCATAAGGCACCTCCCGGGGGGCATTCCACACCTCGGTGGTTCCTTTCAGGAAGGAGCAGAACTGGGGCAGGTACAGAAGGAGCAGTCATAACTCAGATGGGCCCTGCTGTACTCAGGCCAATTCTCTGTCCTCCCTCCATTTCTTTTCTAAGATCCACATCCCAGCCCATTCCCCTTTGCTGGAAATAACAGAACCTGGTTCCAGTGTCACCCAGCTCCCTGCCTTGCTTTTGTCCCATGGGACAGTGGAGTGCTCTAGCTAGAGAGATGAGACATGAATTCAGTCCTTTGTCTGCCAGTAACCTCATGTGCAACAATGGACAAGCAGCTTCTTTATGCCTTGTGTCCTGGTTTCCTTTTGAAATGAATTTGTTCCTTTTGTTTGAAAGAGTTGTGTCTCACAAGAGCTAATAAGAGGACAGTATAGCATAACAGGTAAGGTCTGAGATTCTGGAGCTGGACAACTTAAGTTTGAATCCCAGCTCTGCCACTTACTAATTCTGTGACCTTGAGCAAATTACTTAACCTCTCTGTGCCTCGGTGACCTCTCGAATAAGATGGGGAGAATGCAGTACCTTATTGTTTGTTAAATGAGATGATACATAAAAAATCACTTGGAGCACAACCTGGCTGTCCATTTGCACTCAGTAAGCATTAGCTAGTTCTAGTATTAAAGATGCATGTTTACTTTAAAAGGTTAACATTTAAGATGTTTTATCAATCTTTGACTTTTCCTTTCTCTCGCTGCCACATATATTCAGAGCAGTCAGCAACAGGGTACCCTCTACTGGAAATCGGAGTGTAGACTCTCTCCCCATTGACATATCTTCAACCTTGAGAACAGAGAGAGTGGGTCCTCTAGGCCCTCTGAGGACATTACCTCAAAGTAGGCAAGGGTTCCAGCCTCCTGTTTATAGGGCCCAGAAGTCCCAGGGTCAGAAGTGGGAGCATCCAGGCCATGATTGGCAGGATTACTGAGAGTGAAGCTGTGAGCATAAGCCCCAAAGCCCACCATCAGCTTCTCAGCAGGGGCACCTTGGCTCTTCCAGTAGTTCATTGCATAATCCTGGAGGCAAGATGATGAAGATATCAGGAGAAAGCAGCTGAGCATGTATCCAGAGGCCTTGGAACAGCCTAGGTTTTTTGCCTAATTCCCTAGTATCTCCAGGTACAGCATCCAGTCAAACCCCTTCTACAGTCCAATCTCATTGAAAGGAAAGGAGTGCTGCCCCTTCTAGAATGTGTGTTACGACAGGTTCATTGCTTTAGTAGCAGGGTCCAGTGTTAGCCAGAGATCCTCTTTTTCCTCATACTGGAGTTCATTTGGGGCATGACTGGTGTTCAGCCATGCATCCACTTGTCTTCCCAATAGGCTTACTACAATGCTGAGAGTTGTTCGTGCATGGAGCATCGACTGGGAGATTTTCCCATGTCAATTTTTAAATCCCTGGTTGAAATCTCCACTGAAATGACATCTAGCCCATTTACTCACCTACTAATCATTAGTCAGACTAACTATTACAGTTGCCTAAACCATACAAAGTAGGAAGAAAGACGGTGGAAGGGAGGGAAGGAAGAGTGGGAAGAAGATGGATCATGAAATGTGCTCCTAGCATAAATGGAAAATATATTTTTTTAAATTCCCCAATGTTTAGGATTATCCCAAGCCACTATCCTGCTGCCTTTTTTGTGAAAGATGAATGGATACAATCAGTCACAGAGACAGGGAGGTAGAGAACATGAGCTGTCCATCAAGTTTCTTGGGCTCCCTTGCAGTCTGGGGCCGGGGATCCAGTGACAGGCTTTGAAGATGTCTGTTAGGACCGGCTTCCTCACTCACCATATTAAAGTATTTGTAGTCTCCCTGGTCATTAGGTCCTGCAAATGGGGGTGTCCTCTCCTATGAAGCCCTCCCAGGAGCCCCTTAGGTCACAGGTCATCACACTGATGAGGTCCATGTACCTTAGGTAGTTAGGGGAGGGAGCAAGAAAAAATAAATGATCCAAGGGAAATCATTCTTTCTAACCCACTACCCCTAACACTCCTAGTCCCAAATCGGCTGATTGCAGATTTGCCAAACAGCCAAATCTGCTGTTTGCCACTATGCAATAAGGTTTCCCTTATGCATTGTTATTCTTTATTCCATTCTCCCTCACCCTCATCTCAAGAGCACCTGGAATGTAAAAGGCACCCATACCATGATTACTATCTGGCTATACTCAGACCTTCAGGACTTGTAGAAGCTTGAGACTCAATTAACCTCCAAATGACCGTTTACCCTAGAGAACCTTGGAGATAGAAACAAGGCCAGCATTCATACTGTCTCCCTCTGCCTCTTCCTCAGGAACTGAGGTCATTTCATTCCTCTGAGATAGAGTCCTCTCTATCCTGGGTAGCTGAGCATTGGTCACTGGTATCTGGGCATTTGACAATGCCCGGGGAAGGTCTAAGGGTCACTTAGCTCTGAATATGAGCTCCTGGGTTTGCTTACCTTGACATCTCGGGGGTCTGGAGGCAGTCTCAATGGTACCTTTGCCAGCTGACACAGCAGCAGACATCAACAATCTGGGCTTTTTGCTGCGGGTAGACTCTTGCTCAAAAGCCTCATACATTTCCTGTGAAACAGAAGACACTGAACACAGGCTAGAGGGACAAGTGGGCATGTGACGAGGTCACAGCTCTTATGAAGAAAGCTGCAAAGTGCTCGGTTTAGAGTACTTTGATCCAAAAGCTGTTGTTGGTCTCTGGGGACAACAGTAAGCTGTCTTCTGAAAACTTGGAAATGAGGGAAATTCGGTCATCTTCTGACAGTTAAATTTTAAAGTAAACAAATAATGTCTAGAGTAGAATTTTTTTTTTTTTTAAAAAAGGAGGGAGATTGTATTCAAGAGACAAAAATGGCCTCCAGTACTGCAAGCTGTATATGTGATTGCATCTAATAGTCAGAAAAATGGAAGAAGGGGAAATAAGAGCATCGAAGCCAACATTGGTGCTCAAAGATATACTTCTCACTGCCAGTGGGCGTTTTCCCCAAAAGAGAGATCTGCTCTTACACTAAAGAGATGAGGCTGTGAGCCAGAAAGGGTGAGATCCACACCCCTGGCCAGCATATATTCAGCCTCTCTCAGAACCCTTCTCCAGAGAGAGGCCTTGTCCCAGCCCGCTGTGGGCCAGATCGTGTGTTCTTTGGACACAGTGAGGGTGAGACACCTTCAACAGGATGGTAAAGAGCTGCTGGGTGTCAGCTGGGCTGCCATGGTTGCCTGGATACTCCCAATCAATGTCCAGCCCATTGAAGTTGTGCTTCCTCAGAAACTGTATGGCTGACTGCATGAAGGTCTGGCGGTTCTTAGCAGTGGCTGCCATGTCAGAGAATCTGGAGTCAATACGTCATTGTAGCCTAAATCACAGTAGCCTCAGGTCCTGCATACTCTGTCTTGCCACTTATCCTCCTTACTATTTGCCTGGACATACATTCAGTTATTCTGTCATCTATTGTCATTTACTGTCATTCAGTTATTCTGTCATTTATTAACATTGCTGGGATAGAGTGCTGAATAAAATAGTTTCTGCCCTGGAGGAGCTCATATAGAGGAAGGTATAGATAAGTAAATGGAACTTAAAATACAGTGTGGTATAGGATGACTATAGTTAACAATAATGTATAATTTCAAATGGCTAAAAAGAGAATATTAAATGTTGTCAACACAAAAAATGACAAATGTTTGAGATGATGAATATGCTAATTACCCTGATCTGATCACTCTACATTATATGTATTGAAACATCACTATGTATCCCATAAATATGTACAGTTATTATATGTCAATTAAAAAACAAAGTTAAAAATAATATAACAAAAAATCATGAAATGTCCAATTTAAAAAAGTAGTGTGGTAAGAGCTATGATGAAGGAAGAGCAGACTTCAGGAAGACCTGGTCAGAGAAGAGTTCTGGGATGTCTACCCCGGGGTCTGAGGCACAGGGTTCACTCACTTTAGAGAAACTTACAGTCCTTGAAGTTTGGAAGAGACTGATTAATCTGGAAATGATTCAATCCTGAATACTAGGTCTTACCCCTGGGATCCAAAGTTCCAGTCACCAACAGACAGCAAGGTTTTCAGTTCTGTGTTGCTAGAGATAAAAAGATGCTAGTGTAAAGAAATTCCACTTGCAGGAAGCTGTCATTTCCCAGTCAGTCCCTCCACCCTCACATTCCACACAAGGCCTTTGTGTTGGGAACAGAGCTCTCTGTAGGATCAAGGGGCCATTGTGCCATGAGTCCTCCAGGGCATATTATAAATAACTCGTTGAGTAGGTTCTTGCTCCCATCTCTGCCAGTGGGCTGATGGACTCTGGTGCAGAAGGGAGCTTCAGGGAAGAAAAGACAGGGCAACCTGGGGAGTATGAGGGAGCCAGAAATCAGCCCCTTAGCACAGAAAGTAGATTGGCTGGAGCTTCCGGGATACACAAGACCAGAAAGCTAGAAGTCAGAGTCAAGGAGAGAGCAAGGAACACAGGCAGTGGAAGTGTCTACCATTTACTGAGTGCCTGCTAAATACCAGGTACTTTACACACATTTCTTCTTTAATCCTTATAATCCCACAAGACAGAAACTGTTAATATCATTTGACCTTTAAGTGGCATTCAGAGAGATTAAGCAACTTGACCAAGATCATCCAACTTGTAAGGTGGCAGAGCCAGGATTCACACCTAAGTCCTTTATACCATGGTCCTGTGAGCTTGACCTTAAAACCTACCCATTGGATTCCTGATGGGACAAAAGCATCAACCTAGCTGATAAGGTGATCTGGCCTTCCTGGGTTCTGTGGGGCTAGGGAAAGCTTTTAACCTCCTTATGACTCAGTTTCCTCAAACTTAACATGGTTTTAATATACCCACTTCATTGCGTTTAATGTGTGGGTATATAAAATGATAAATGAAAAGCACCTCGCACACAGTAGTTACCCAATAAATATGCTAAGCATTTAGCTGGTGCAATTTTAGGTTAAATTGGCAGCTAGTTGATAGATTGTTGTGGGGCTGTACAGCAACAAGGAAAACTTCAGGTGATACTATTCGCAGAGAATCCTTTGTGGATGGCACCTCCTGTGACACACAGAATAGAATGCTGGGGAGTTGAACTTCCTGGAGAAAATAATCCAGAAAAATGACAGCAACTTGCCTCTCCTGGGGAGAAGGATGCTGAAGGCTCTATCAATGAGGCACGGCATGAGAGTGACTGTGGACAACACTCAAAGGCTAAACATTCTGCTGTTGGTATCTTTTGGGGAACTCGTGAAAGCCTCATGTAAAAGCCTTTAACCCAGCACAAAGCCCAAGTCCAGAGCTCACTAGCTTTAAGGCCATTGATGCCAGCATAGAGGGCCTCATCATCCCACTCGATGGTTTTGATCTGGTTGTTGGCCATGCCGGCGAAGGTGTAGATGACGTGTGTGCACAGGCAAGGGTCCACATTCTGGGGCATGTAGTGAAAAATCCCAGGGTGGTACTGGCTCCAGTTGGTGAAGTAACAGACGATTTGGTTGCTGTGCACAGAATGGCAGGGAAGTAAGAGTTGTGCCCTGCACTAATGTCCCCCTCCCCATACTCCGGCACTCCTCACCCTCTCATGGGATACTTACCCAGCTGCAGCAGGAGGCCCAGACCTAAAGACAAAGCGACCTTGGTCAGAGGGTGCCAGGGTCATCCTTTCTCTGGCTGGGAAGGGGCAAGCCTAGGGCAGCCCTGGCCAGTAAATGGGGAAAGGGAGATGGGGCTTGACGCCCCCTCTGCTCTATAAACCCTTTCCCAACATAGGCTACTGTATGATGTGTTTGGAGCAGGTGGCTAATGTAGGCATTCACTTGGCTATCTGGAAGCTCAGATGATGGTGTGTGACTCAGGAGCCAGGAGGATGTGTTGTTATTCTTTCAATAAAGCTATATTAATTACTAGGTGGTAGAAATCAAAAGACTACATAGGCAGGGTCCCTGCCCTCAAGGAGCTCACAGCCTGGCAGAAAGTCACACCTGTAAGCACATAGGTGCAATGCCATATGACAAGTGATAAAATTGAGACACAGAGGTCAGGGAAGACTTCCCAAGAGTGGTGACCTTGGGACTGAAACTCCCTGCTGTCCCTCTAGGCCCCTTTGACATTTGTGCTTATCCCCATCACAGCCCTTACCACACTGAAAGATGATTGTTTATTGGTCTGCCCATCAGACTGCGAGCTCTGTGAGGGCAAGGACTGTGCTGACACTGCTGAGTCCCCACTACCCAGCACGCACTCAGCTCTCTATCAATATGTGTTGAATGAATGGACCCTAAAGATAAGCCAGATTGGTGGGGAGGGGCACAGGAGGCATTGAAGGTGAAGAAGGGGAGATTTCAGGCAGAGGACCCCTTTCCATAGCAGTCTCTTCACCCTAGAGCTACAACTCACCTTTTCCAGGAACAGCTACACTCTACTTTTCAACTCAGATGAAGCTTTTAAATTGTATCCTTTTCCAAGCCACCCAACCACACCCTGGATGTGCTATTGTGCCATCCCGGTGATCACCCTTATTGGGCTTCTTTCTACAGTTTGGTCACTCTTTCTGGGAAACAAGTTGGCCATGGGGGAGCTGCATTAACTCTTTAAGGCCTTTTCTTCCTCTCTCCCAAACCCCCTCCTATGCACCTGCTCGCAGAGTTCCACATTCAGAGAAACATCTGTGTCATCCATTTTTCTACTAATTGCTCCTGGTAGTTGGTTAATCTTTGATTAAGTGAGTGTCTTGAGCTCCTGCTCTGTGGCTGGCATTGATCGGGAATCACAGAACACTGGAAAGGGGTTGGGGTGGGGGCTAGCCTAAGTCTTCTATTATTTCACGTGGTGGAAATGGCCTTGTCCTGGTCTGCTGGAGTTATCCCCTTCCCTCCTGTATGAAGCCCTAAGGTGCTCAGTGAGCTCTTCCTTACTTCCCTACCATGTTATGAACTCAAGAAGGCTGCAAGAGAGGGAGGAAGGAGACAGTGCAGGCCTTTGGAGCATAGGATAGGGGAGGAGACAGCAAGTGAACTGAGGAGAAAAGGCAGCTGCTCTGAAAGCTAAACTCAGCTTGCCTGGGAGAGACTCATCAGCAAGAATCAGCAGCTGGCTCATTTTGCTGGGAAGTCCTAAATGCAAATTCCGGGTCTGAGTGGGGTACTCAACAGCTTTCTATAGGGAGCATGCAGGCCCTCTCATCCTGCACCTGGCCCCCTTCAGCAGGCATGATGGGAGATCAGGAATAAAGGGATAGGGGTGGCATACGGCTCCCCTTAGCTCTCTGAATCTTATCTGTGTTTTCCATCTTGGGTAATCAACCCAGGGACACATGGGAAGGCAGCTTTAAAAGGCTGTTGACTGAAAGTTCTTTGAGGAAAATGGCATATTTGGCATACGTATGAGGCTGACCTAGAGTCCAAAGTCATTTGGGGTCAGAGTAGGCCCCATGTATCCAAAGAGACCAGCTGGATGCTAGCAGAGGAGTATGGACAAAGGACATCAAGTAACCATTTGACCATATTCCTGGATAAACCATCCTGGGTGGGTGGACCCTGCCTAGGCCCTAACACCTTGATTCTATTATAGCAATAGATTTGGGTAGTGGCTACAAGAAGTTTGTGAGTTCTATCAAGTTTGGCATGAGAAAGCATCATTTTCCAAGGTTGTTTCTGTTTATTCGAAGGTTGTCTGGTTTACAGAGGATAGAGAAAATTCACCTGGGACAGACATTTCTAATTATGCTTTGACTCAGAAAGGAGAGGCAGCAAGCCCTGGGACAGGTCCCGGAAACAATGTATATCAGAGAAAAGACAGCTGCAAAAATGCCCAGGGATCAAGGCTTTGAAAATCACAATATTTTAAGACCTACCTCCTTCCATCCCCAGTCTTACTACCCATACATAAAGGGATGCCACCTATAGGAAGCCCACCATGATGCCACATCATAGGTTTCTAGACCATTTCTGAGGGTTCCTCTGCCCCAGAAGACAACAAAAGTAACAAAGATGTGATCTGCTGTCCTCCAAGGCAGGCCTTTTTAAAAAACCTTTGGTATTGACATTAGTCCCGAGGCATCTACATAGCCTAATTTAACGAAATCCCATCTAGGAGACAGTCTTGCTGCTGGCTCCACTCCCAGTATATGCCAAGATACCTCCTTCTTAAGAGATCTGCCAGGTACATTTTCAAGATTTTTCTGGGAGATGCTACTCAGACCGTTGGGATCTTTGAGGCCAGATCCATTTAAAGGCAAATTAGATTCACAAAGAAAACAGAAATGGGTCCTACAAACTTTAGTACATGTGTGTGGTTGTGCAGAGCTGATGGCATTTCCAAAGCTATTTATTACTTACAATCTGTCCCCATCCTTCCCAGGCTTTTGACTGTTTAGCTTCTGTCTGAACACTAGAAGAATGTCAAAAACTGGAGGCACTGACTAACTAGAACTGGAGCAGTATTGAACACAATTAACGGCGAACATTCATTCAGCACTTACAATGTGCTAAATGCTTCATATGTATTAATTCGTTTATTCAAAACTATCCCTTCAGGAAGATGCTATTACTGTCATCTGTTTTACATATTAGGAAAACCGAGGGACAGGAGACTAAGCAAACTGCCAAAGATCACACCAAGAAGTAGCAGAGCTGTAATCCAAGTGGGGACAAACTGACTCTGGGGCCTGGGTTCTTATGACCTCCTGACTCTTGCCCATACTGCCCCTGAGCAAGTCTAAGATATGGTTCCTCCTTGGCATAAGTCTCAGCCTACAAAGATCTCCTCAAAGGGGTTGTAGTGGATAGGGGTGTAGGGGAGAGGAGAGGAGAGGAGAGGAGAGGAGGGGAGGGGAGGGGAGGGGAGGGGAGCGGAGCGGAGCGGAGAGGAGAGGAGAGGAGAGGAGAGGAGAAGAGAGGAGAAGGAAAGGATGACCAGAATCCATCCCCAACCCCAGCCAAACAAGTGGCCTTGATTTCCTTAATCTTCTCCTGGATGTTTGCATAACAAATGGTTCTATCCTCACAGCAAGCATAAGAGAGGGCTCCATAGAGTTCAAGGCTTAGAGCCCAAGACATAGACCTTTAATGGGCTCTTAGGCTCCATTCAAGGCCAAGGTTAATGTGTTGGGCAGCTGCCCAAACTCTCGTGCCCGTTATAGCAGCTGGATAATGGAAGTGTTAAATTAACTTTGGCCTGAGGTTATCTCTGTAGTTTGAGTGCCTACTAATGAACTGGAACGTAATGTAGCATGTAAATAAACTGAAACCTAACTTAGAAGTATATTTTTTTGTAACAGTAACCAGATCTCAGCCAATCACAGGCAGCCAACTGATGGGACCATGTTTAAATAAGGCAAACTCCTGGCTGTGACCAATTAGACTATTTCTCTACTTTCTGTTCTGTCTATAAATACTCATTCTCCATATTGCAGAGGAGAGCTCTCTGAACCTCTTCTGGTTCTGAGTGTTGCTGAATTCATTGAATCATTCTTTGCTCAAATAAACTCTGTTAGATTTGTTTTATCTAATGTTTTCCTTTTAATGGAAATAATAACAAACACAAATAATAACAAACACAAATAATAACAAACACAAATAATAACAAACACAAAAAGGCATTTGCCCAAAAGCCTTACAAATATTAACTTACCTAACCATTATCATATCCCTGAGAGGTAGATACTGTTATTATCCCCACCTTAAAAATGAGAAAGCTGGGGGCACATAAAAGATAAATAACATGCCCAAGGTCACATAGCCACTAGGTTGGTGACAAAGCCACTGTGTGTGAACCCAGGAGATCTGGCTCCAGACTATGTTCTTAATTACTCTGCTCTTCTCCTTCTTGAGAATTCAATTACCATAGGAAGCAAAGTTAGAAAGCCAGAGTTAGAAAGCCAGAGAGGTGCCCAAGCAATTTCTACCTTGTAGTAAGAAGATCTGAGCACTGGAGCAGCATTCAAGGGGACCTTGGGGACTAACTTCCCCTAGTATCTGTCAGTGCTTGCCACTCCCATTCTTTGGTATGTATGTCTGGGGTTTTCCATCATAATAGGATATTCAAAGCAGTTTTAAAAAAAGTCTTCCGATATTCCCACCTTATGCCGCTTTGATCATGTAGCCACCTCTAATGCCCTCCTCCACAGACATTCTGGTGCGGCCGCCTTCTTGGATTCAGTCTAGTTGCCACCACTTATCAGACATGTACCCTTACACTGATGCCCCAGTTAGCTCATCTGAAAATTGGGTTTATTATCACTTACTTCACAAGCCATGAGAATTAAATATTGCGTGAAACTGTTGTCCAAAGCTCAGGATAAAAGTGGCTTTTCCAGAAGGAAAAGATTGGAAGAAATTGGGAAAATGGGGGAAAAGAGTTCATCCTAAAATTAAGGAGTCTGACACCAGAATCAGCCTTAGACCTGGTGCTGTGAGCACCGTGCTTTAAAAAAGGAGTTGGTGCCGGGCACGGTGGCTCACGCTTGTAATCCCAGCACTTTGGGAGGCCGAGGCGGGCGGATCACGAGGTCAGGAGATTGAGACTACGGTGAAACCCCGTCTCTACTAAAAATACAAAAAAATTAGCCGGGCGTGGTGGCGGGCGCCTGTAGTCCCAGCTACTTAGAGAGGCTGAGGCAGGAGAATGGCGTGAACCTGGGAGGCGGAGCTTGCAGTGAGCTGAGATTGTGCCACTGCACTCCAGCCTGGGCGACAGAGCGAGACTCCGTCTCAAAAAAAAAAAAAAAAAAAAAGGAGTTGGCAAACTTTTCTGTAAAGGGCCAGAGAGTAAATAGTTTAGACTTTGCAGGCCATACCATCTCTGTCATACTTCTCAACTCTGCCATCTTTGGGAGAAAGCAGCCACAGACAATATGTAAACAAACTGAGTGTGGCTGTCTTCCAATAAAATTTTATTACAAAAACAGGCAGTGGGCTAGCTTTGATCCATGGGCCGTAGTTTTCTGACCCTCCTTTGGAGGGTCCCACTTGGGCCCTCTTCCAGTTGCACCCCTCCCAACAAGGTAAGGAGACTGCCAGGCTAGGAGAACATTCACCTAAAGCTCACATACCTCCTCTTCTAAATCATGATCCAGATATCCAGCATTTCTACCCAAATAGCCAGAAGAGCCTGTGCGCTCTCTCAGGGCCTGCACATGACTTTTCCCTGGGCCCATCTTCACTGAGAGTGGACCACAACGTTGGTGTGCACATGCATAGCCCAGAGGCGGGTGTATGTGTTTGTGGGTGGGTTTGTGTGTTGGAGGTTGAGGGTAGAGGGTAGAGTGCAGATGAAGCTTGGATACAAAGCCTACAATGACCACAAGTATGCCCATGAGGCTTCTACTGTGAGAGACAGAGGCAAAGATGGGAATTCTGGTGTGGTATTCCAAGGAGCCTGAGAATTTTAAATTTTCAGGTTCTGATCTTCTAGGTGGTTGCAAAGTTGTATGTGTGAATGTTGGAGGATAAGTCATATTTTAACAGCATGTTAGCTGTTTTTAATATTTCAACATGATATGCAAACCTTCGTTTTCACCCTAGCTCTGGACCCCATAAATAGTAGGGACAGAACAACCTGATATCACAGGGTCAAGGACTGAACAAACGAGGTCATACTTACTAGAGCAAAATGAATTTTTTTTTATTGTACTTCAGGGCAACAAGTCAACAGCTGCAGGAAAACAAAACCAGGTCCAATCCATGATCTAAGAGGAAGTCAGGAAAGGCTTGGAAGAGAGATCCAAAGGCCAGCCTGGCAAGGGGAATCCCACATGAGAATTCCTGGGAGAGAGCAGGCCCCAGGCAGCAAGGTCACCTTGACTGCTTCTCTGTAAGTTAATCCTGGAAACAAAAGGAAAAATATTTCAAAGCCCAACTCAGTAAACTGAGGCCTAAGTTAAGTTACTAAACAATGGATGCTCAGAGTTGGAAGGCTGCTACCCAATCATCTAATTAGGAGTTTTCAAATGGTTCTAGGCCCTTTGCCAGGATAGCAGAGCCAGTCCCTTTTAGTTGTCTGTCTGCAGTGAGCCCCAGCGCCCTGCTTCTCCACCCTCTGCCCTAGAACCAATGTATCACAGCATAACTGGTTGGTCAGCAACAGCCTTCATCTGCACAGGAGGATACACAACACACCTAGGGAACTGGGGGCCCAGGGATGGAGCAGCAGCAAAGCCACTGACCTTCAAGGTAATAGGGAGGTTTGGGTAAAGGCGTACCAATAATGACCATGGGAGCTCCCAAATGTCTAGACTAAGTAAGATCAACTGTGGGTGGGGGAAAAGAGCATCAGGTAATGACTGAGATGGAAATTATCATCAGTCCAGTGAATTGATGGCATACAGTCAGATTTATTGTGATTTAGAAAATTAAGACAGGCTGATGATTTTGTAACCAAGAATTGTGGTGGAGTCAATATTTATCCCTTTTATATACATAATGAAAGTCCTTAGCTCATACGATGCTCAATAAATGGTAGACAAAATGTATCAATATTATTATTATTATTTTAAAAGTCTATGGGAAGCCTATGAAAAGGGCAGAACCAGCCTAATTGCTAAGAAAACATGGCAGAAGAGCCAAAGGAGCATGAGAAAGGATTAGTCCAAATATGTGAAGATGATCTCCCCCAGTCTCCTGTGCCCTGTTCTGCCCAGCTCTCTGCCCACTCCCAGCTCCAGCCTGGACTGTTACCTTCACAGGGAGCCAAGGCTTCTCTTGACTGCTTGGACAAGAGGGTAAGGGCCCTGGTTGCAGGATTTGCCAGTGAAGTCATCCATATCAATAGACCAGATCATGGCTCCTCCCAGGTTTAAATTCTTCAAGAACTGAACCTATGGGAGACACAGAAGGACACACAGAGATTAGAAGGGTGGCCCCTAAATGCCCAGGACCATATCAGGTTCAGATGAGGGTCTGAGCTTAGAATACAGCAGTAGACTAACTGGTTTTCTGGAGTTAGAGACTCCCTGAGGGGTTAAGATTGCTCAGGGAGAGAGAGCCACCAAATCAGCATTAGCCGCCTCTCATTCTGACTTGAGTCACGACACTCAAGGTCCGGCATTCTTAGAGGCTGAGAAAACTCTCCATAATAAGAGAAGAAACTAGGAAGCCCTTAACAAGACAAGTGGCCAGCATTGTCAATTACACTCAAGCCTCCTTTTTGCCCTAACCCTGAAAGGACCACAAATGTCTTACCAAGGTCTAAGAACTGGTAGGCTCAGGAATCTGGAGCCTCCTAGATAGGTAAGTCATGAGAAGGACTGAACAGTTTGTCCTGAGATAACTAACAAAGTAGATTAGCTATACAGACACCAATGTCTCCTTTATTCCCTCTCCCTTATCCTTGCCTTTCTCTTCTCTCCACTCCTCTCTTATCAGAATAAACTTACTTATTCTCAACTCTTTTTTCATCCTTTCCAACTCTTCTACCTGTACCACAGCTGCTCGCAGGTATGACACAGAGTCACTACAGACTTGAGCTATAGAGGCTGCTGGATCCCATCCTAGGGTCTGGGGCCTCAGAAGTTTCTCTCTTTCAACATAGAGTATTCAGGCATTTTACTACATATCACCATTCCCCACCTAAAAGGGTATCTGCCTGTTGCCCACCTACCTTGGTCTCCATACTCTCCACATCATCATAGCCCACCCACTGGTTCCCCTTGACTGCATAGGGAACCTGCTGATCCTGGAGCCTCGTGATCTTGGCTCCTTTCAGGAACTGGCAGATCTGGCAGGGGAAAGGGAAACAAGAGGGTCAGTAATGGGTTATTCTTGAAACTTGGTTGGGGTAGACCGGGCAGGTGAGCCACTAGGGACTTGGGGAAAATATCAGAACCTTTATCCCAAGGATCAAACAATGAGAGAAATGACCACATAAATCATATGAAGTGGGTGTTCCAAGGTGAACCACTAAGAAGTGTCTGTGCTAAAGTCTCATCAGGAGGAGACACAGCAACTAGAAATCAGAAAATACTTGAGTTCCAGATCAGACCCCAGCACCGACCAATAAATCTTCCAATTTCTTCATTTGCAAAATGGAAATAATTATAATAATGCTTTCAACATATCTACCTTACAGTGTTGTTGTTAGGATCAAATGAACTAATACACATTAAAAAATTTTTTTGAAAACAGTAAAGTGCTCTACTTCTAAAGTGAAGTATTATCATGACCATCACCACTATTCCTCATCTTGTAGCATCTCCACTTAAATCTCATTACTCCCCCTCTGTCTCATCCCATTCCCAATATGCCCTGTCCTGGGGCTCCCCTTCTATCATTAGCTACATTCTTTCTGTTAGCATAAGGAAGAGCTCTAAAAAAGATAAATCTTCAATTAAGAATGCATTTCAACATCACATAGAAAATCCATTTTGGATTACTCTTTTTGGATGAACTACATTCATGCTTACTACAATGAGGGCAGAAAATGAAAGTTGAATATTTAAGCAAATATCAACCTGTCAAAGTTATAATGACCTAGAGTCATGAACTGAACAATCAAATCAAACTTTCCATGAGATGGGAAGTGCATATCTAGTGGTTGATATTATAACCCTACCAGGAGATTCTGAGCAATGACCTCTCTTCTCCCTTATATTAAGAGTCTTATTGCTATCAACCTAGAAGTACCCAAGGATGGGTCAGCCTCTCTCCCACCTCCTATCTATCAGGCACCCTGAGATTCATTGAGGACTCTCACGATGACCCATGTCCCATTCTTGTTGCCAATTGAATTGATGATGTGTCAATCATTCCTATGTGTAAGAGGAAGGGAAAAATTGAGCATTACACTGAATGGGTACCTTGGTGGGTGCCAAGTCATTCAGCATGGGCCGATGGCATGTCCACACTCGCAATGAGAGGTCAGGCTGGGACTCCAAAGATAGACCAGGATATAGAATGATATTTTTTCTCTACCTGATCAAATTTCTACTCATCCTTCAAGGCCCAGCATAAACTTATCCTCTTCCATGGAGCCTTCCCCAGTCACCCATCTCTGATCTCATGTCACTCTACACCATTCATTGGTCATTGAATCCCATATTGTTTTACAATACCTCTCTGATTTTATTAAATGTTATAGTAATCTTGTTTTTGAACTCTTGTTTAACTAGCTATGTCTGTATTTCACATTCTTTCCACCTTGACAATAACCCCTTTAGAGACAAGGATGGATAATTACTTATTTCTAGCTTTCACAGTACCCAGTGTTTGGGATATGGGAGTGTCCAAAGAGTTTCTGTTGGTTGACCTATTGCTAGATTTATATCTTCCCCTATGCTTTTTAAATAAATTTCCCAGATTGGAGGGCAGAGAGGAATGATGGTATAATTAGCTGAACGATTTTGTTATCCCTGTGATCTATCTGACATCTGCACAGAATTTGACACATTTGACCACTCCCTCCTTTTTGAAACACCTACTTCTCTAAGGTCTTTGGCACAGGTCCGGGTGGGTTCCTCCTATCCCTCTTGTAGTTCCTTTCCAGTTACCTTAATATGTTTCCCTTCCTCTGCATGTCCCTCAGGTGTAGGAGGTTTTTGGGTTTGTCTGGGGCCTCATTCACTTCTCACTGTATGGTTTGGCTTCAGGTACCAGCTTTATGCTGATATTTTTGAATCTACCTCTCTAGTGCAGACTGGCCTGCTGTGATCCAAACCCATATATTCAATGACTCACATGTTATCTATATGTCCCACAGCCTCTTCACACTCAGAACATCCAAAACTGATCTCATGAGCAGGACCAGTGTCTACTCTGTTCTCCCTCCAGTCTTCCCTATCTCTGTAAATGGCATTGCCATCCACTTAGCTGCTCAAATCAAGAACTTGGGGTAGTCTTCCTTTTTCAATTTCTCATACCCTCCTCTGCCTATCCCCATTCCTGGCTAGCTCCATCTCCTCTTCAGAGTTCAGCTTTTTTCACTTCCTCCAGGAAGCATTCCCTGACCCTCTCCCAACCTAGAGTTAGGAGATCCCCTCACATGTTCAGTAGTACTCTGCCATTTCCCCTTCACAACACTCAGGATGCTTTACTCTGCTGTCAAATTGAAGATGGAACATCTACCCAGACACGGCAGGGAGCTGAGGGTACAGGGGGTTTCCAGGTACCTCATAATAGGCCAGGAAACCTGAAGACTCTGTGATGGGTCCAGCAGCTCCAGGGCCAGAGGCAGGGGCTCCCACGGTGGTTTCTGCAGAGGCCAGTGTGAAGGAGTGCCCATATGTGGGGATGCCCATGACCACCTTCTCTGAGGGCATTCCCTTACGTATCCAGTACCCCACAGCATATTCCTAGAATGGGAAGAGAGATGGAGGCTCAGAGTGTGGGGAAAGAAAGGCATTAGACATTTTTTAGCCTCTATCCCAAACTTCACAGAGGTGACTGCCTGGTTTCTTTTCTACATCCGAGTGTGAACAGACCAGACCCCCCAGACCAGACCCCCCAGACCAGAGTGCTTGTTCTAATGCACATATGTATGCTCTTTAGCAGCAAGACGCTTATGCAACTTTTTCTAATCTCTGAAAGGAACTAGACACTGGATCACAAAAGAAATCAGTCAACAAACCTAGAATACATGAAATCAAGGTTGTCACCATCTTCCTTTCCTTTTTGAGTCAACTCAAAATCCCTGTGGAACTTGTCTACACAATGGCTCATTGTGAATACTGACAAAGGTGGCTGTCAGATTCCTAGTCCATGAGGCCTCACAATGACCTTGGACCCAATGGGACATATCAACATAAAGAGTCAAACTCTGTAAAATATTTGAAGAGATTTATTCTGAGCCAAATATGAATGATGAATGGCCCATGACACAGCTCTCAAGAGATCCTGAGGACATGTGCCCAAGGTGGTCAGGCTACAGCTCGATTTCATACATTTCAGGGAAACATAAGACATCAATCAATACATGTAAGATGTACATTGGTTCACTCCAGAAACACAGGACAACTAGAAGCTGCAGCTTCCAGGTCATAGGTGAATTCAAAGATCTTTTGATTGGCAATTGTTTGAAAGAGTTATTATGTAAAGGCCTAGAGTCAATAGAAAGGAATGTCTGGGTTATGATAAGTGGTGTAGAGACCAAGGTTTTATCATGCAAATAAAGCCTCCAGGTAGCAGGCTTCAGAAAGACTAGACTGTAAATGTTTCTCATCAGACTTAGAAACTCTCTTCTGTCAGTCTTAAGGTCTCTGTATTGATGTTAATGCTGGTCAGCTGTGAGGCATGTCTGACACCCAACTTCCCATCATGACCTGAATTAATTTTTCAGATTAACTTTGAATGCCCTTGGCCAAGAGGAAGGATTTGTTCAGATGTTTGGGGGGCTTAGAATTTTATTTTTGGTTTATAGACAGATTGGGAGGTAAGAGGCTAATTTTGGCTTTCCTGCTCTCAGAACAAAATAAAGGGTTAGAGAAGACAAAGATATGTCTCCTCATTCTTAAAGATAACTGATAGAGAGGAAGGAGTGAAGGAGGCTGATGTGATTTAGCCACATGAAGGCCTAGACAACCCCAACCAGAAATCATATCTAGCTCTGGACTGATCCATTTTGTGACTTTGAATATGAAGGCCTGGAAACATGCAACACAGATATTTTTTCTCCCAGAATTTTAGGAATATACATCCATATATATGAAACAGACTTTGCAAAAATTGTAACTGAGAAAATTATGACAGTGAAAGAGATCTGGCCTAACCGACTCCATCTTGCTTGTAACCTCCAAGCTGTCCTTGTTCATTCCTGGGTGTAAGCCATCTCAATTTGGAAGGAATTTAGTCTATAGGTTAGCTTTGAAACAAAGATGATTAACAGCCCTTTTTGGAAACAAACTCTCTTCTTGCCTAGAGACCAGTCTGCTTTTGTAGAACTAACAAATTAGCCATGAGATTAGAAGTTATGGTTTAGGAGTCATGCGGCCAAAGGCTGCAAGATTCTAAGCCTCCCCAAACTGCAGCTGGGAATAGCACCACTGTTGCAAAACCTAAGATCAGTGCTTGAGATATTTTGCAGATCTTGCATTCTGATGCACCAGCTGACACCACCCAGACCCAGGAATCTGGCTCAACCAGTTCTGTGATTCTCAACCAAGAACAAAAGACAGCAAGAAAAACCCACTTTTAATCCTTATGATTTCATCTTCAACCTGACCAATCAGCACTCCCCACTTTCTGACCCCCCCATCCACAAAAGTATCCTTAAAAACCCTGATCCCTGAATTTCCAGGAAGACTGATTTGAGTAATAATAAAATTCCAGTCTCCCACACAGCTGATTTTGCATGACTTAAACTCTTTCTCTATTGCAGTTCTCCTATCTTGATAAATCACTGGGCAAGGAGAACCCATTGGCTGGATACGTTATGTTCCAGAACAACATCAACAACATTTTTTTTTTTTTACTTTTCATTTCCCACCACCAGGACCTTCACATCACATGACCTTGAAGAGTCAATGGAATCTGCCGAGCTTCTGTTTCATCATCTGTGAAGTGGGAGTAACACTTCCTACCCAGCTGACCTCATGGGGTTGTTTTAAAGATAGAATTAAATAGGGAATGTAGATGGACACAGGAAGGTACAAGTTCTGTTCTCCTGTGTAGATGCCAAGAAATGTATCAAAGATGGAGAATCCAGAGAAGACTGGGATGGGGGACACTCTGAGCCAGAGACAGAGCTTAGGGCACTTTAGCTATCAGCACTTCTGACATTTTCCAGGTGACATTTCATTGGTGCCTGGTCAAAGCACTTCTCCTGCACTCACTTGCTCCTGGGGCTACCCAATTCCCTCTTGGTCCCATAGCTCTCCCTCAGTTCAAGACAGAAGTAACTCTAGACATGCTGGACTCTCCCCGGCCCCACCCCCACAGCCAGTACCCCTGAGGTTCCCCTGGCCTACTCACCACATTGTAGTAGGAGCTTGGCCCTCTGTCCTGCCACCCCTTGCTCAGAGGGCTGTTGTGGCCAGTGATAAGGGGCTTTTCCCAAGACCCATGGAAGTCAAAGGACAGGAGGTTGATGAAATCCAGATCTCTAAAGTGCCAAAAGCAAAGAGAGAGATTTTGTGACAAGCAGTGGTAGAAACAATTGTAAGTAATTGTTTTGGCTTTGAATGATGCTGCTAGAAGGATTGAAAGTCTGTAAATATGTTGTTCCTGGCTGAATGATGCAGGGTTAGGACAATGACCTTCTCTCTCTTCCTCCTCCCCTCATCCCTCAAACACGCTGATGCATCATTTGCATGGACCAAATTGGAAGCAGAGGGATGGGAAGTTGCTCTGATGTACTCACTTTGCCAGTTTCTCAACTTGATAGCTGTTATCAATCATTTGCCTCCCTGCAGATACGCCTGCAGTCAAGAGAAGCCTTTCCTTGGTGGATTTTGTGAAGTCCTTCTGAAAGGCTTCTGCTAACTCCTAGGAAAAACAAGGAAACAAGGTGTTAGATTCCCCTTCCTAGAGTACAGCGCTAAGCTTCTTGCCTGGAATCTATGAGGATTCTAGAACCACATTAGATGCAAAAGATCAACCCTTTCCTCCCCATCCCACAAGGGGATGCCCTATGCCTATATCTGCTCAGGAAGTTTTCACATTAGGCAGGAGGACCCCAGCCTCACTGTACCCAAGAATAACTATCTTGGTTACTACCTGATAGATTTTTGGATCTATCTGATAGATCTTCTATGAGGCTACCTCAGTACTCAGGAAATCCTATGGCTACACACTCTTTTATATGGATGTTGCTTTATTTTGATGTTCTTCATCAAAAAGAAGAACATCAAAATAAATGTACAAGGGGGCTCCATTGTTTCATATTGTTCCCTCCTTAAAATAGGAACCGGGGCTTTTCTCTCATTAGTGGGCGCTTCAGAAAGGCTGGGGCTGTGTCTTCCCACCAGACTCAATCGTTTCATTTTTGTCTCCCAATGTGGCTGTGGATTCTGGATATCAGAGTACTGAGTATACCATGGCATCTGACTTACACGAATCAGCACAGTGAAATGAGTGTTTCCTTTCTGATCTGGGTAGATCCAGCTTACATCCAGTCCATCAAAGTTATGGTTCCTTAGAAACAGGATTACGGAGTTAACAAATTCCAAGCGTGATGTAGAAGAATCCACCATGGGGTGGAACCTGGAAAGAAGCAATACAAGTGTCTTTTTGGAAAGAACAAGTAACACCTGTAGTGTAACACATTTTTCACAGAAATCCTGAGCAGTCTTCTCTTCCCCAATATTCATTTACAATTTGTATATTCTAATGCTTTCCCCTTTTGGAACAGATGAGAGAAGAAGGATTGTTGGGCCAGAACATTGATCCGGCCAGGTAAAGGAAGACTGGGTTCTCTGCAGACCTTCCTAAGGGTAACGGAGCTGCCTTTGACAAAGACTCTTACCTTGACCAAACTTAGGTAGGCTTCTCTGAGCCCTCTTCTCAACTGTACCTCAACCTTGGGCTTCTGTGTCTGTCTTTGCAGTGTCCGATTCTAGCAAAAGTCCTGCCAGGTCAGTTTAGCGAGAAACCCCCAGCCCTGGTACCTGATCACTCACCCCCTGCCATCCCCCAGGTGGTATCTCATCACTCTGGCATCCTTTGGCAGGAATCCTGTTGAATCAGTTTAGCAAGAATACCCCTACCCCAATGTTTCCTCTTTATGATTTTCCATCCGCTGATTGCCCCCAGTGTGCTCTTTGGCTATATTTCCTCACTTGCCTTTGCTGCCTTTGGAATAGAACCCAGTACTATACTGAGGTCTTTTTCCCCGTTTCAATATTTCCTGAATAAAATCTGTTTTACTGCTTTAAATACTGTCCAGCTTTGGTTTTCTTTAACACTTTACACCCTTGAAAAGCAGTTTGCAATGTGGTGGGCTTAGGGTCAGGAAAACTAGATTCAAGTCCCAGGTCAGAGTCCTTTCTGATTGATGGCCACTTTGTCATTAACACGCTCTCTGGGTTCCAGTCTGGCCACCTCTAAATTGGGACTGAGGGTACTAATCCTGCTTCATGTGCCTCAAGGGGGTAACATTTAGGGAAGTTCCAGGAAAAAGAACTAGACTCCAGTGACTTCATGGTCCCCAAACCAGCATCCCGGTCACAAATAGGCAACACACTCCCACAAATAGGCAGATCTGCCACAAATAGGCAGATCTCCCCAACCCCAGGATTTCTGATGAAAATAGGACTTGAAATCAGCAGCTCCTCAAGGGCTTCATCTGAACTAGAATTCTGAAGCCATGAAGTTGATTCTCAGATGCCCACACCAAGGGCACCAATAGCATTTAAAACCCAAAGCTGTAGAAGAGATACTGATATTTTCCTGAGGACATAACCTTTAAGTTGTGTCACTTTTCACCTCTTACAATACCTCCCACCCCCAGGCTTTCTTAGAGCCTTGAATTAATTTTGTTTTACTCAGTATTAAATTGAGATTTTTATTCCTGCATGTATCTCATCTTCGAAGTGGAAGAGATAGCAAGAAACTGGCCTGATATCAGAAAACTACAGTGGAAATAGTTTTCCAGATTTTCTCTTGCATTTGAAAGTGCTTACAATGATTAGAAAGCCATTGCACCTGAGCCTCCGGGCCCGTGCCTCCAATTTTAGGAGAGATGCCCATTCAATAGAAATTTACTAATTTGTTCCTTAGAAGCAAGTTTGTATATTACACGTATATAATTATTCTGCACAGCACCTGGCACAAAGCCTGGCATTTACCTAATAATAACAACAATAATCATGTAACAATGATTACTGCAACCATTGAGCCCTTATTGCACGGGGGCACTATGCTAAACAGTTTGCTCGCATTGCCTGCCTTTACAACATCACCCTGAGGTAAATTCTGTTGTTATTTTTCTTATTGTATAGTTAAAGAAAACTGCGGCATACAGACGTAAAGAACTTGACCAAAGTCACACAGCTTGCATGCATCTAAAGGGAAATCCAATCCAAACACATCTATCTCCAAAATTCTACTTTTAATCACTAAACTGGCAAACAATTATTTACTGAATGAATGAATACAAGAATGAATGAATAAATGAAGACATTTTTATTTGCATCAACACCTAAGCAAGTATTAGGAAGGGGAGAAAATTTGAGAATTAGAAGGATGGGTGCCATGGAAGCTCATTCATATTGAAGGGTGTTCACGGAGGAGTTAACACAGAACCAAAAAAGTTAGGTAGCCTGATCTTTCTTCCTTCTTTCTGTGTGCAGAAGTCTAAATAGGTCTTCTAACACTACTTCTTCTCTCTGCCTACTCTGGCTGTAACTGACTACTGACAGGTTGCACAAGTTGTACTATCAGATTTCTATAAAAACTCCAAGACTCTCCCAGCCAAGTTTAAGATCTCTGGACTTTTTAAGATGTTAGCACTTTAAATAATAAAGCAGAAGAAATTCAAAATTAGATAAACTGTAGTTGAAGATGGAAAAAATGTCATATTTATCCTTATGTATTTTCATTTAGCTCTTGATGTAAATGAGATATCATTTCCGTGTAAATAGAAAATATTATTTAGAATGTGTGCTTTGTATCAATAGCTATTTTGATTTTAAGCAAAGCAGAACTGATTGTTTCCTCTGCTGCTCTGATGGTGCTCAGGCCATCTGGCTGCACAGCCATGATCCCAGACATTGTAGTCCACTGACTGCTATGGGCCACGGTGGGGCTTCTAAGTGGAAGCAAACCATCCAACCCACAGCAGGGTGCAAAGTCAAACCCTCAAGTGATTAAAAAACATTGCACTTTCCAATTAAAAGGATCTCTATAATCCATAAAGTGAAAAACATTCATGTAAATAATTAAGAATTTTCTGAATATTGTTCATGGCCCACTTTCTCTCAAGCCTTGAGTGTCTGGGCTTGTATTAAGCTCCAGAAGAATTCCTTCAAGGACCCCAGGAAACTTAATGCTGTGCCTCTGCTTATGATAAAACTCAAATCGGTTTTGCCACCTGGCCAAGGGAAAACCTCTTAAAGCCTAGTTTAATATCTCTTCTCAAGAGGAGGAAAAATGATGATGATCAAAAATTACATGGGGAAATGAACAAAAAATAAAGATGTAGTCTTACCCTTTGGAACCAAACAGGTACCCTCCAATGGACAAGAGAATTTTCAGTTTGGGATTCCTGAAGTAGAAGAATAAGATGATTATTTATCTTCTGGCTGCCAGGAAAGACTTTGTCTAAAGAACAAAGTTCTTAAGTGTAGAGAATGTGGACAATTAGGGCCTGGCTGTTTGAACCAAAGCAAAGTTCAGTGAAGGGATGAAGCACTGGAGAGAACAGTTAGGATCAGAAATACACCCAGAGAAATACATAGGAATGAATGAATGAATGAATGAGATAGTATGTCTTAGGCTCAGCTTAAGACCAGCTTCCCTCCTCTAAAATCCATGCAGGATGCTTCCACCCCCATCTTACTGACTTGGTTTTGAGACTGTTGATGGTCTGATAGAGCATCACTTCACTCTTGTCCTTGATGATAACCTTGTTGTTCTCAATGCTGGCAAATGAGTAGATGAGATGAGAGCATAGGAAGGGGTCAATATTCTCAGGGGTGAATTTTCCTGGTTCCTGCCGGTCCTGGGACCAGTTGGTAAAGTAGCAAACCAGTTTGTAGGCAGATCCTGGAGTAGAGTGAAGAGAGCCAATGAAACTCTAGTGCTGTTGCCTTAGAGCCCAGAAAGCCACAACTTTCTCCCCAAGACAGCCATTGCATCATTTGCTCATTCCTCCAAGAGCCTCTGAGGGTCATTCAGCCCGGGCCTTTAGTGCTGGCTCTTGAGTACCCAGACCTCAGTTAAGAAATACACTGAGGCTGGGCACAGTGGCTCACACCTGTTATCCCAGCACTTTGGGAGGCTGAGGCAGGAGGATTGCTTGAACCCAGGAGTTCAAGACCAGCCCTGGCAACATAGCAAAACCCCATTGCTACAAAAAATTTAAAAATTAGCCGAGCATAGGGGTGCATGCCCATAGTCTCAGCTACTCAGGAGGCTGAGATTGGAGGATTGCTTGAGCCTGGGAGGTCGAGGCTGCAGTGAGCCATGGTCACACCACTGCACTCCAGCCTCCAGCCTGGACCACACAGTGAGATCCTGTCTCAAAAAAATAAAAAAAAAATACACTGAGAGACAGAGATACCATCAACATATGAAACACCCATGGAGCACTAAGATTCAGTGTGTATGGATGGATGGATGACACAGATCAGTGGAGAAACAGATAATACAAACATTGTGTATGTTTGTATTCACACATACATATTGAGGCCAGGTATGGGGGAGGGGTGAGAGAGAGAGTGGCTGAAAAAGAACTAGAACAAGGGATACACAAAAAGATACGGAGAACAAAAACTCAGTTCATAAATATGTGAGTGGCAGAACCAGAGAGAGTAATCAAGAGAAAAACCGTGTAGCAGAAAAAGAAACTGGACATCAAAAATGAAAGCATGCAAGCCAGGAGATCCAGGCGGTAGTGACTTATGGACTACTTACCTCCCTGGAGAAGCAGCAAGACCACTACACCTGCAATAGATGGGTGGAAAGAGAAATCTGTTGAGCCAAACCTGGTTCTGTTGTCCCAGATAATGGCAGTGAAAATGTGGGTGTGCTCACATACAAGATAGAGCCACACTTCATCTGGGCTCCCCAGCCACAGCTGCTGTGGTTTCTTTACAGGACCTTGAGGTCCCCAACCCTGGGGTGCCGCCTTGTGTCTCTACATTCCTAGGCAGAAACATTTTCCAAGCTGGGAATTTATTTTTTCATTCATTTATCCAAAAAATTCTATTGAATCATATGCTCTGTGCTAAGTATTGCTCAGGACACTGGGGAAATTATAATGCAGTTAATGCCTTCCCTGCACTCAAGGTGCTCATAGTCTAGTCTGGAGTTGAATATAGGTAGGATGACCATATAGTTTATTGTCCAATGAGACACTTCAAAGAGTAAAAAGGAGCATTATTAATAATTTCCCTAGGATGATAGCTTGAACCAGAACTATCTCAGGCAAATTGAGATGGTCACACTATGTATAAACAATTAACTCTTAGAACAAGGTAAGCAGTGTGAGCTGGCCCTGGTAGTGCTTTAAACTTATATGTTTGAAATTATGCCCAGTCTCTTCTCCATAGGACATCTACCCTAGGAAGACTGGTGAGATTATTCTATACTTAACACATCCTCCTAAAGGAAAGAAAGAGCAGACCCCTGGCTCGTAGAAACTTTGCCCAATGGACAAGACTCCGGGAACTGCAATCCCCCCAGCCTGGGGATATTGTTCACTCTGAAACACTTACAGGTCCAAAAATGAAGAGAGGGGCAGCCAAAAAGGAGAGAAAACTTTCAATGACACAGCTGCTGGAGCTGATTCCTCCCTTGCAGAGCTTAGGGCTGGAAAACAGGGCTCTACTGTTCTCTCTTGATGATTCACGTGTTTTTTTAGGCAGGGAGGTTAGGCCCTGATTCTCCACACACTCACTAAGTAAATGGTCAGAGAAGTTCTGTTTGGCACATCCACTGTCAGGTCAGCCTCCAGGCCCTTCTGCAAAGTGTGGCCTCCCTACCGGCTCTACCCTGTCAAGGGTCAGTCCAGGCTCAGCTAAGTTCAACAGGGAGCCCAAAAGGCTCTTGCCAAGTGGGTGCTTCATGGCTTGAGAGGGTAAGACAAGGTGAAAGAGGTATGGACACAAATAAATTATTTATTTCCTCCAGCAGACATATTCCCTCCCCTCCCCTCCTGGTAAACGTTCCTCGTTCACTCATAGCCTTGTTCATTTAGACTCATCCCCACTCTCATCCCAATTCCCAGCCACCACAAAAGCCAGAGTTTTGGATCAGAACTTTAGAGTTGAAAGGGAGAGTTTAAAAAACATGCAATTCAATAAACCATTCTGCAGATGAGAAACGTGGAGCTCTCCAAAAGTTGTAAAATATAACCACAGCAAAGCCCATGAAAGATGTGACTCGTAATACAATGCTCACACACCAAGAGACTAAGAAAGCTTGGCCTCTTTCCTATCTTAGCTCCAGTTCTAATGTGGACAAGAAGCACCTCTGCGCAAACTGAGAATATCCTGCCAGTGTAAAGGGTTCTGGCTACTGCTGCCTTCTTGCCCATTCAGGAAAGATCATGTGGTTCCCCTACAACAATTGCATTGGCTTGAAATTTTTTGACACTAAGGTCAACAGAAAGACTGAAATCCCAGGAAAGGAGGAAGATTACTTCTTCTACAGACCTGTTACCTCTTCCTTCCTCACCAACTTTCCTGCTGAATTATCAACCCCAAGCATGCTCACCTGCCCAGAGAGACTTCTGGTCCATGGTGGTTGCTCCCATATCCTTGGCTAGCTTCTGGGATGCACATTCTCTAGGTCTTTTATCCACTGAGGTTTCGACAGCCTGTCCCTACACGAAAGCAGCAAGAAGTCCAGGGACTTCCCCTGGCAGACTTGTGAAACTTCTCGGAAATGAAGCCCAGATTTCAGCAATGCCAACTCTGACCTGTCAGAAATTAGTTGCTGTGAAGACAGCTGCTGAAGAACCCTTTTCATCTTGTCTCACCTAAAAGGGACCTGGTCCTGGAGAAGGGAAGGAGGTGATACTCAGGCTCTGCCTCCTGGTATCACCCTCGGCCCTGAATCTCCTTCCTCATCATCCCAATCTGTCTCCTTCTTCTTGCCCCCACCTCTCTCTGTGCTCACACCACCTCTGGCTTGCTTAATTTTTTTAGAAACAGGATCTTGTTCTTGCTGTATCACCCCAGCTGGAGTGCAGTTGCACAATCACGGCTCACTGCAGCCTCAACCTCCCGGGCTCAAAGGATCTTCCTAGCTTGGCCTCCAGAGTAGCTGGAACCACAGGCATGCACCTTACACCTTGCTAATTTAAAAAAAAAAAAAAAAAAAAAAATTTGTAGAGACAGGGTCTCACTACATTACCCAGGCTGGTCTTGAATTCCTGGGCTCAAGCGCCCCTCCTGCCTTGGCCTCCCAAAGTGCTGAGATTACAAGTGTGAGCCACCACACCCAACAACAGCTATTGTTTCCCAGGCACCTCCAATGACACCTTCTCTGTGGCTCTTCCCACTGTCCCCCGAGCCGAGACTAGCTGGCACCTCTGCCTACAGTGCATTCTATTTCCTTTCATTCCTTCACACTGTATTGTGATGTATTGGTGTGTGTCTCCACTGTGCAAGTACAAGAAGTATGAGAAGAAAAAATTAGCCAGGCATAGTGGCACATGTTGATAATCCCAGCTGCTCAGGAGGCTGAGGTGGGAGGATCACCTGAGTGAGCCCCAGAGGTTTGGGCTATGGTGAGCTGAGATCACACCACTGCAGTCCATCCTGGGCAAAGCAAGACTCTATCTCAAAAAAAAAAAAAAAAAAAAAGAATTATGTGAAACACAAAAAGAAAAACCTCAACAAATGTCTGTTCAGGATCCTGCCTTAACCTGTGAGAATGGACTTGCACTCCAGACTCAAAGGCTCAGATCCTCAGGGCCTTGCACATCTCCCTACCTATCTCCCAGTGCCTTTTTCATAACTGGCTCATCGGTGTCACCCAAAATGTATACGTTGAAGCCCTAAGTCCCAGTGTGATGGTCTATGGAGAAGGGGCATTGCGGGTAATTAGATCATGAGGGTAGAGTCCTCATGAATGGGATTAGCACTCTTACAAGAATAGACACAAAAGAGATGATCTCTGTTTACCACGGGAGTATGCAGCAAGTAGGTGGCTTTCAGCAGATCAGGAAGAAGGCCATCACCAGACACCTCATCTGTGTGCGGCTTGATTTTAAACTTCCCAGCCTCCAGACTGTGAGAAATAGACATTTGTTGTTATGCCACCGAGTCTGTGGTATTTTATTATAGCTGCTTGAACCTACCTACTCAGTTCTCAAGGGCTCCAGAAGCCTGCACAACCTTCAGTGTGAAAATACCTCAGCTCAGCTTACTGAAAGGGTGCCAATTTTGTTCTTGTTTCTTTGTTGATAACAAAATATAGTATGGGTTCATACTAAACTTCTTATGCATACCACTGTATTCATTCTTCTTTCAGATTTAAAATGAGGTTTAAAAAAGCACTCACGGTCTAGCCTGGGTGACAGAGCAAGACTCCGTCTAAAAACAAAAAAAAGAAAAAAGAAAAAGAAAGCACTCATGGTATTGTTTGCTAGTTTGAACTGAGATCTTCTCATCTTCTGATAGGTATTTCCTGCCCTGCTGAAGGAGGTAAATGTAGCATTTCACAAGTGTGCCTGTGCATTCACTCTCGCTGGCATTGCTTTGCAGTTGTCTATCTCCGTACTTCAATCAGATGACCATATTGGCACTGATAGCATAGTAAAGAAAGGCATTAATGTTTTATCTCTGCTTTCCTGACATTATGCCTTATTATGTTGCTGGATGGAGAGATGTATCTTTTTTCTCTTGGCATTTTAATTCTAGAAAATGATAAACTTGTCCCCAGGACTAAAAGAGAAAACTTAGTCAATCAGATTTTGACTTTCATGGTCAAGGTCATGGCAATTATTTGCAGATTTTTTTCTTAAACAACTTTCCTTCCAGGCTTAAGCTGTGGATTCTCTCCTAAGCAAGGTCTTCATCTGCTCCAGTGCCTATTCCAACTGAAAACCTAACTTGGAGACATTACTAGAGTCCTAATCTTTCAAAGTCACAAGAGACATTAGTATGTTCTAAACTCAAACCCCACCGTGGAAAAGGAAGATAATATGGGTGAGGGGGTTGGAGCCCAAGAAGGAAAAATGGCTTTCAATCCTTCAGCATCCAACAAGTACAGCAAACACCTATGGAAAATCTACACCTTGTAAAGAACTGATAAGAGCTTATAGAGCCCCTATTTGATCTGCCTCAAGAAACTTGTACTCTACTTGGGGAGGCAAATGTATAAATACAGGTAAATATAACATTATGGGGAATGAAGTATGTGCTAAATAAAGCATCCACTCTTAAAATGTATAAAATAAAATTAATTTAAAAAATTAATGGAGTGTTTACTTTTTGTCAGTCACTGCATAAATATAATTCATACAGTAAACCAAATATGAACCAAATATAATTTGATTCCAGCTTTCTATTGACTTATGTTTTTAGTGGGGGAGACAAACATGTAAACAAATTATTCCTTTTTTCCTCAAATTTGAAATTTAAAAAATTAGGCTGGCCACGGGGGTTCACGCCTGTAATCCCAGCACTTTGGGAGGCTGAAGTGGGCAGATCACCTAAGGTCGGGAGTTTGAGATCAGCCTGACCAACATGGAGAAACCCCATCTCTACCAAAAATACAAAAAATTAGCCAGGCATGGTGGCATATGCCTGTAATCCCAGCTACTCGGGAGGCTGAGGCAGGAGAATCGCTTGAACCTGGGAGGCGGCGGTTGCAGTGAGCCGAGATCGCGTCACTGCACTCCAGCCTGGGCAATAAGAGCGAAACTCTGTCTCAAAAAGAAATTTAAAAAATTTAGTTGTAGCAAATTTACATTGCAGCAAAACCCTAAGCATATTAAAATATATAAAGCAGAAAATTAAAGTACCTATTCATTCTCTAAAGAAACTTCTGTTAACAATTTTTGTATGTATCATCCCTAACTCCCTTCTCTCTCTCTCTCATCTCTCTCTCTCTCCTCTTTCTTGACACACACATACACACACACACACACACACACACACACTCTCTCTCTCTCTCTCTCTCTTTCTCCCCTACCCTCAGCAATTTATGGCAAAGCATCCTTTCACATAATCAAAATAGAGACTATCAATTTATATGCAATTTTAAATTAGTACATCCCCCATTGATGGATATTTCAGTTGTTTTCAAATTTCACAGTCACAGATAATTCTGCAATGAGATGATTTTGTATAAAAGACATCCATTTACTATTTTTATACTACTTTTCAAATTGTGCTTCAGCGTGTACTCCTTCCAACTACATATGAAGCATGCTTATTACCCCCATTCTAGTAAACAATAAATAATGGGTATTATCAGTCTATCTTTTATATTAAAATTATGCCTTCTTATTTTAATTTACATTAAAACTAAAGGTTGGACAACTTTTTAATGTATATATTTATTGGCCAATACTTTTTCTCCTTCTCTGAGTTGCCTGGCCATATCTATTGGATTCTCCATCTCTTTGGTATGGCTTTTTAGGAATTCTCTCTGTATTATATAAATTAATCCATTATCATATTTATTGTATTTTTTCATTTTTTACCTCCTATTGTGTTTACATTGTTTTCATTATATAATTTTAAAAATATTTTTATGCCTGCCAATCTTCATTTACAGCTTTTGCATCTAGCTCAGGAAAGAGATATGTAAGAGGCAGAATAAAGGAGCAGAGAATTAAATACAAACACCACAGTGGTACGGAAAGAACGGAGGACTGCCGAGAATAGAAAGCCCACACTGCCCTGGTAGGGACCTGGCTGGCTTCCTCCTGAAAGCAAGTTTTGAGAAGGGATTAGAAGGAGGATCTGGGCATTGCCAGGAGGAGAAGAATAGGAAACACACAAGGAGACCAGTCTTAGTGAAGTCTCAGAGTTGGACTCCGTAACTCTGTGGCAGACGTGGGAACAAGGGTGACTTAATGAGAGTGTAGGGGTGTCATGGGAACTGAGATCACCAGCGGGGTGGAAGCATGAGGATGTCCATTTCTTGGCATATAAGGCCAGATTTAAATGCCACTTTCGATTCACCTTGATTTACAGGGGTCTGTGAAGGCAGGATATAGCTCTGTTCCAAACCCCAGGGAGAACTTGAATCCCTAAAGATGGGAAAGGCTGTACTTATTGACCCAAGGTTAGGTTAAAAATATGCCTTGGGGATTTGCTTGAGGAGAAATTCAGAACCCAGTTCTGCCACAGGGAGGAAATAACAATGAAGGGTGGCCTTCTATTAGTCAGTGATGAGGCAGAGGCACTGTCACCGTCCAGATACGAGCCTGTGTCCAGGGCCTGCAGCACTTCTGACCCACCCCAAGCCTGGACTCTCGAGGGAGCCTCCGCAGCAGAGGCATGGGGAAGGGGCGCCCTCTGGTGGTTGTTGGCAGGCAGCTCAACACCTAGTTGGCGCTGGGCAGGTGTCCTGGGAATGTCCTACCTCCCCCAGCTTCTCAGTCTGTTCTTGGCCCCGGAATTGTCTCAGAAAGGTTGGAAGGATGAGTGGGGACAGAGGGATGATGTCATAACCTTGTTCACTGCAGAAATAAGTATGACCCAAAAAAGAGAATGCAGAGGGAGAACACCAGGGAAGATCAAAGGGAAAAATGAAAATAAAAATAAAGGAAGGAGAAATGCTCTGTTCTAAATATAGCAAAGTGGATTTTTCTTGTTTGCCCCAACACGCTTGCATTCCTGAAGCTTGGCACTGTCCCATCTTGCTTTCTGGGGCCGGATTCAGGCCTAAAACTGGTGTAACAGAAAGGGACTTCTGTTAATGTGCTTCAAGGCTGAGGAAGAGCAGGCTCTTTCAGCATATCTCAGCATGGGACACATGGGCCACACTTGCTCAGTGTGGCCATCAATAAGGGAGGACTCTGGAGGGAGGTTTAAAGACGCCAAGTGCTCACTGGGACGGGGCGTGGGGGAGAAGAGGTAGCAGGTTCAGAGAGAGGCATGTGCTCGCTGGGGAGAGCAGTGGGTCTGTGAGGCACCCAGAGAGCCTAAATAGAAAGACCTGGGCCCAGTGCAGAACCAGGGAGGAAGAAAACAAACTGCAGCAGCCACCTCAATACTCACATTATCCGAGACCCTTTTTGTGTGAGATGTTATGAGCCATCCCAAACTACAAATCTCTTGTACATTCTCCTGGACTTTGTGTGCGTGCGACTGGACTGTTACGAAGTTGTTTGATAATGGACTATAAATCTTATTTCTTCCACTAAGTGGAACATGAGATCAAGACTATTTCTTGCTACCCACCACATCTTTATGACCTGTGCTTCAAACAAAATAAGACTGCAGTAAGTCACTGTTAAGTGAAAAAGTATAAGAATAAATGAATGAATCACTCATCTGTACACTTCCAGTTCCCCCCCCAACACACACAGCAGGTCCGTCACTGGTAGTCCATTGCTGCTAAGTGAATGAGTGACCTCTTGGGAGCCCAACTTTGGTGGTTGCTAGGTTGGCTATGAGCTGGAAGATGTCGCATAAATGTTTGCCTGCATTGAACCACTGGTGGGAACTTTGCTCAAATGCAGGATGTGGTCTGAAAGTTTCTCCTCTTCCTATTTTTGAGGGTGGGGGATGGGCATTGAAATTGCCTCTGATTTGCTGGTGGGGTCTGAGCCGTGCTGCCAGATCTGCAGAACTGAGAGCTGGAGGAGGAAGGAGGAAAAAGAGGAGATAAGCAGGAGCCAGCAATGAGAATGAAGCTGCTCACAGAGATTCATGCTGTAGAAGACAGGCCAGGACCCTGGAGGGCATCTGAGATCATCACTCATTGCCCTCAGGCCTGCCCCAACTCTCATAAGACAGAGGCAAAGGACTTTATAAAATGGGGATAATGAGATTACCTCCCTGGGAGGTTGTTTGAGGGAATTAAACTTGATAATGCAAGTGAAGCACTTAGCATATTACCTGGCTTAGAGTGTATACTCAATAAACATAATCTGATCTCATGTCCCAGTAATTCATCTTCATTTCAACTTTCTGTCACATTGATAAAGAAGGGAGGTTGGCCACGTGCAGTGGCTCATGCCTGTAATCCCAGCACTTTGGGAGGCTGAGGTGGGTGGATCACTTGAGGTCAGGAATTCAAGACCAGCCTAGCCAACATGGTGAAATCCCATCTCTACTAAAAATACAAAAATTAGCTGGGCATAGAGGGCACCTGTAAGCTCAGCTATTCAGGAGGCTGAAGCATGAGAATTACTTGAACTCAGGAGGCAGAGACTCCAGTGAGCCAAGACTGTGAAATTGCACTCCAGCCTGGGCAACAGAGCAAGACTCCATCTAAAAACAAACAAACAAGAAAAATGGAGGTAAAAAGTGTTGAGAAGCTGAAGCCTGTGGTATCAGGATGACTCTTCTGTGGAGTCATCATCCCCTGCCTGACCTGACCTTTCCCTGTCTGCAGGGAAACGGGACTGGACTGTAGCTGCCGAAGCCCATGGTCATGGTCATTCCCTGTGTCATGAGTTGGGCCCCCTAGAAGCAGGTGTGGAATTGAAGTGTGGGCACAAGCTGTTAATTAGAAATTATCTGTTGTGAAAGGAAAGAGGGAGCAAGATTGGGTAGAGGAAGAGGCTGAGTTTGGAGGGCAGCTCCGACAAAGCTTCAGCCAACCTAGCCGGGAGATCCAGAGCAAGTGACGTACATCAGAGTTGTCTCACTTCAGACTAAAATGCCTAGGTCTTTATACGCCCTCCTCATTCAGCCACAAGTGATGGGCTTCCCTGGTAAGTCATGACCTTGGGCAAAGGGATCCTTTGCCTTATCTGCATCTGAGGCAGACCCTGAAACCACTGGCAGCAGGGTGTTTTCTGCTAACTGAACCCCACAGTGGGCAGTCAGTCTCTAGAATAAGCGCTTCCTGAGAAGACAGGCCTTTTACCTGTGCCCCTTGTGGCCTGGCACAACGAGGCAGATGCTTATTGCTCCAATTATTGATTAAATAATCCAATTTGCTTAAGTGTTGCTGTTCATGGCATGGTTTCACAGACATGGTCTCATATTGCAGGCTGCATGGTGGTGAGAGGGCCTTTGGGCAAATTGGAAGCGGGAGTCAAAGCAGGGAGAATCAGAAAGCTCATCCACTGGCTCATGATGGAGCTAGGGGGTCTTGATCTTTCCAAATGATCTGATACACTTGGGATGGAAAATCTCTTTCCACTTTATCTGAATGTGGGTATGGGGAGGGCTTGGAGGGGGCTTGGCTGAAGAAATCAGCATCCCAAGTGCTGGAAGACATAACTGAAGAGGAGGAGACAACTGACGAGGAGGCAGTGCTCAGAGCAGCTAAGCCAGTGAAGAGATGACCTGGCTTGAGAGTGAAAGCACAGCCCGAGGATGCAAAGCACCAGGCCTCTCCTCCTAGGTCTAACAAAAGCTTTGTCTTGGGCAAATTCCTCCTCACCCACCCACCCTGAGTTTCAGTTCCTCTACCTCCTCTATGCACACTAACTCATCTTCACAGCCACTTCACACATCTAATAAGTATTTGTGGCCTCCTCCAGCAATGACTGAGTGACTCTCACACAATAAACTAGAATATGATATAAAATACACAAAATGATTGTTTTCAGACATTGGGCAATATGCAATGCAGGGCTGTGAAAACAAATGAGGTGAGCCCTCCCACAACTCCAGCTTTGTGCCTTGTGCAGACTGCAACACAAGAAGGGGGGCCTACAGAGAGCATGCAAGTCTCACTGAGACAAAGAATGGAGTTTGAAGAGGCTGATAGGCTTGGAAACTTCACAATAGAATGCCAGAGATAAGGGAGTAGTATAGAAAAAGAGCTTCAGAAAACTGCATGGGGTTCTTTCAGATCTGTGGCTGAATACAAAGCTCTCATACAGGGGGTGAGACTATGGCAGAATGGGCAAAAACAACAACAACAAAAAGTACCAAGGAAATAAGCACCACCAGAGATCTGGAAGCTGAACAACCACTAGAGCTGGCACTGGGCTGGGAGACATTTGATAAGACCGGCTGAGTGGAAATTCCTTCTTGAGCAGCTGGGAATTTAATAGAAACCTCAGAAGCGTCAAACTTTAGTTAAGGGCCTCACTAGCCCCATGGTAAGGGTGGCTCTAGACCTGTTCTAACAAAATTTAAACACAAGCTTCAAGATGTTCAAGTTGAGCGGGACACAGTGGCTCACACTTGTAATCCCAGCACCTTGGGAGGCCAAGGTGGGAGGACTGCTTGAGGCCAGAAGTCTGTGACCAGCCTCAGCAGCATAGAGACCCTTTCTTTACCAAAAAAAATTTAAATAATTATTTGGGCATAGTGGCATACCTCTGTAGTCCCAGCTACTTCAGAGGCTAAGGCAGGAGGATTGTTTGTGCTCAGGAGGTCAAGGCTACTGTGAGCTATGATCACACCACTGCACTCCAGCCTGGGCAACAGAATAAGACCTTGTCTAAAAAAAAAAAAAAAAAAAGTCTTGTCAATCTCCAAATAAATTAACTTCCTGGCCAAAAAATCTAAACATTCAACAACAACATAACATTTATAATGTCAAGTATCCAATTAAAAAAATCACTAGATATACCAAAAAACAGGAAATGTGACTTATAATCAGGAGAAAAACATGTCAATAGAAACAGATCTAGAAATGACAGATATTAATATACAAGAGCTTTAAAGCAGCTATTATAAGTATGTTCAAAACCAGGCACGGTGGCTCACACCTGTAATCTCAGCACTTTGGGAGGTCGAGGCAGGCGAATCATTTGAGGTTAAGAGTTTGAGACCAGCCTGGCCAACACGGTAAAACCCCGTCTCTACTAAAAATACAAAAATTAGCTGGGCATGGTGGCAGGTGCCTGTAGTCCCAGCTACTCAGGAGGCTGAGGCAGGAGAATTGCCTGAAGTTGGGAGGCAGAGGTTGCAGTAAGTCAAGATTGTGCCACTGCACTCCAGCCTGGGCAACAGAGTGAGACTTCATCTCAAAAAAAAAAAAAAAAAAGTATGTTCGAGGATTTAAAGGAAAACATGAGTATAATGAAGAGAGAAGTAGAAATTATGAAAAATTAAACAAAAAGTGAAGAAAAGCTGAAAAAATATGAGATTCAAAATTTTTAAAATTCACTGAGTGAGCTTAATAGATTAGATCCTGCAAAAGAACAAGCTGACTTGAAGACAGTAATAGAAAGTATCTAACCAAAACAAACAAACAAACACAAAAACAAAACAAATGAAAAAAACAGAGAGGAGCCCAATCAGGTAGGTGCCCCATAGTCCATTTTAAGGACCTTGGCTTCTAATCTGAGTAACAGGGGCACCATTGGAGAGCTTTTATAAGAGAAATGATACTATATGATTTACATTTTAATGGAATCATTCTGGCTGCCATGTTGAGAAAAGACTGAAGGAAGAAAAGAGTACACTCAAGTGGCCCATTAAGAGAACGCTGCATTATGAGTGAGAGATGATGGTGGCTTCAGCCAGGTTAATGGCAGTGGGGGTGGTGGGAAGTACTAAACAGTTGAAATCTGGGATACACTTTTGATGGTAGAGCAGACAGGATTTGCTCATGCACTAGATTTGGAATCAAGACTGATGCAAAGGTGTATATAATGAGTCTTTAACCATTTTTGAGAGCATGCACTATGTACCTATTAGGACTGCATTTAAGTATATATAACAGGAAACCCAGCTACAGTGACATAAAAAAATGAGGGCTTAGCTGTTTCACATAACTGGTTAGACCAAGGCTGGTCAGCTACTCAAAGTTGTCATCTGTCCCAGGTTCTTGCTATCTTTCTGCTAAGCCATAGTCTAACAGATTGCTTCTTTGTTCTTTTCCTCATGCTTCATGGTTCCAAGATTGCTGCAGTACTTCCATGCATAATGTCAGTATTACAGGAAAGAAGAAATGGCAGAGGGGCAAAAGGGACCCTACCAGTTGAGTTTGTCCTTTTATGCCCAGAAAGCAAAAGCTTTCCTGGGCGCTACATTCAGCAAACTTCCCCTCATAGCTCATTGGATCACATGACCAATTATAAGAGAATGAAATTACTATGTGTGGTTTAGGTGAATTACAATTCATGCATTATGGCCAGGGTAGGAGGCCTCCTCTCTTTAAAGTCAAAGGATTTCTACCAGTACCTAGCAAATAGGGGTTCTATTAGCAGAGAAGAAGGGGCATGTGGTAGGAAGGATGTTGGGCTAGTGATGAACGATTTCAACTGTTGATTGCTTTTTTCACTTTTATTGCAAAATACCTGCTGCCCATGTTTGGCAGGTGTATATAATAAACATGTTTTTATAAGATATCAGCACAATGGCACTATGATTATGGAAGACTTTACAAATAAGCTGATCGAAAGACACGGGAAGGGCATGGAGGGGGCACCATTTCAGATTATACAAATGGCCATAAAAAGCATAGTGTTCTGGGGACTCTCAAAGTCCACGTAGAGGATGGTGGACTGGTTTGGTGATCTTGCTCATTTTAGGTTCTCTGGAGAAACAAGGGAAGTATCGACTGAAAAACTAATGCAGTGAGAAAAGAAAATGCACATGTTTTAAAGCTGGAGGCAGAAGTCCTCTTCGGGGACTCGTGTGTGTGTGTGTGTGTGTGTGTGTGCACGTGTGTGTGTGTTAGCAAAACATTTGTATGGTTGTTTAATTCCAAAAAATTGGCTCCCAGAATCTTGTCTTGAAAGGAAAAAATGAAACAAAGAAAACTAAATTGCTCTGCAAAATAAAGCAAGCAGAATTTAAAATTTTGGCTGTCAGTGTAAGAGGAAGGATAATGGGATCTTGGGAACTGGAAAGGAAAGGGGAGAAATGAAAATGGATAGGAGAGGAAGTTACATAACCCTTATCACCAGGGTATAGTGTACATTATAGCCTCTCCCCATTTTACAGGGAACAAGTTGAGCAACTTTCAAATGGCAGGGCCAGGATTTACATGCAGCAATTTCTGACTGCATTGCAGGCCTGGCAGACCTGGTGCTTTTTCTGCACAAAACCTCCCTCAAGTCACCAGGGAGTTCAGATTTGACCTGAGAGGTGGTTGGTTGGTCATTTACAAATTCTCCCATCCCCCACTTCTGTCTACGGAAAGATTTTAAGGTGAGGGCCCACCTCAGTCATGAATTGTTCCATCAGGTGCTCTGGCAGGAAGTCCCATAATGACCTTGGGGAACCAGACAGTTTCCTCTGGTTGTGGGATGGTTCCACCTCCATCACCAGAATAAGCTGATAAACAAACTTAGCTCCACCTCCTAGGCCCTGGCCTCCTGCAAACAGGCCTCTGTGGAGAGACTTACTGAGACTTTCGATTTCCTGTGAAGAAGGAGACTAGTATCTGGGCCCTATAGAATAAGTATCAATTTGCATTTGGTTTCCTTTGTGTCTTGAGAGAGAGACAGAGCAAGCGAGACAGAAAGAGAAGCGCTGGGGGAGAAAGCAAAAGCAAAATGAAGCAGTAATTGGACAGCCCCATTCACCCTGGGAACTTGGTACCCATGGTTTCTCACGTTCTCTACAACTCCACAACATGATGTCTGCTCAGAACTCACATCTCTCAGGCTTCCCACTGGGTGCTGATTACCACTATATTCTGCTTCCTGTCAGTTGCAAGGACACTAGCGAGCTATGTTTTACCTTTTGAGTATATGGCAATAATATTAGCTCAAATAATGCAATTATTTAAAGGATTTTTATATCTAAAATATCTGTCGGTCTTTGCAAGTGCCCTGCAAATTATGTTGGTTGTGAAAACTCCTTGAAGGGCTGAAATGTGTCAATGGAAAAGAGTCAAACTCTGTAAAATATTTGAAAAGATTTATTCTGAACCAAATATGAGTGACCAATGGCCTGTGACACAGCCCTCAGGAGATCCTGAGAACATGTGCCCAAGGTGATCAGGGCAAAGCCTAGTTTTACACATTTTAAGGAGACATGAGACATCAATCAAATACATGTAAGATGTACTTGGTTTGGTCTGAAAAGGGGGAACAACTTGAAGTGGGGGCATTGCAATGGGGGCTTCCAGGTTATAGGCAGGTTTAAAATTTTTCTGATTCACAATTGGTTGAAAGAGTTATTATCTAAAGACCTGGAATTAATAGAAAGGAACATCTGGGTGACAATAAGAGGTTGTGGAGACCAAAGTTTTATCATTCAGATGAAGCCTTCAGGTAGCAGGCTTCAGAAAGACTTGATTGTAACTGTTTCTCATCAAACTTTCAGAGTCTGTTCTGAGAGGGAGGCGTGTACGATGAGGCATGTCCACACTCCACCCCCCATGATGGCCTGAACCAGTCCCTCAGGTAAGTCTTGGAACGCCCTTGCTGAGAGAAGGGGTCCATTCAGATGGTCGTGGGGGTTAGAATTTTATTTTTGGCTTACAGATGGTATGTCCTATGAACTGAGTTCAGGTTTGTGTGGTTTGATTCCCAGCACCAAGCAGTGTGACGCTCAGGAAATGATAGCTACGTAAAGACTTCTTAGAGTAAGATGAAAAGTGAACAAAGAAGTGGAGAAAAGATGGAGTAGACTGTGGCTTTTTTTTTTTTTTTTTTTTTTTTTGACACTTAGGAAACTCTGATAAGAGCATCTCCTAGTGAGGGAGGAGAAAGGAAGAAACTGGTCAGGCAGGTAGTTAGGGTGGGTTCTCTTTCAAACAAAAGAACAGCCTGAAAAATGAAGCTGCAGGCACAGATAAAGGAACTTGCCCAGGGGGGCTTGCCTAAGACATACCCACAGCCACACAGATAAGAAAGGCTACACAGGTGGCTTGCCCAGACATGCCCACAAAGGACAATTCCATCCCCTGACACATGCACAGTAAGGGGAACAAAGCAGTACAGAGTAACTCAAGCTAAGGGCCCACATGTGCATTAGAAGAACAAGGTAGAGCTACCAGAAATTCGTACCTATGCAGATGAGATCCCCAGCCCTTATTGGTCTCCTATAAAAGCCTTTGCAGTCAACTGTAAAAATGGTAACCCTTTTCTGGGTCCCCTCTCCTCAGCCAAGAGCTTTCTTCTTTCGCTTATTAAACTTTTGCTCCAACTTCACCCTTTGTGCTCACCCTAATTCCCTTAGTTGTGAGACAAAGAACTCCAGGTGATAACTCACAATGAGAGACTGCTACTTCATGGTGCATTGGTGAGACTGTAACATCAGGGCTGAGGCTGGCCCTGTCCCCTAGTCGGTATGTAATTCCAAGAGTGCAAGCTCACCAAGGGAATCATGTTTGATTGGCTCTATTCAGCAGAGATCAGTTTGGGGACAGGTGTTACTTTAGTACATACAGTTAAATAGACATGTGGGCACCTATACATATACACACTTTGTGCATCCATCTCTGAAAATAAAACATGATGTTACAGTAGGTAGTTATGCAGACATGAGCAGGGCAGGAATGGGCCCCAAAACCAGGAATGCCAGGTGACCATGAGGTGATGATCAGGCAGTTGTTAACTATCTTTCTAAAATAATAATTGGTCACAGCTGGCACCAGGGAACGGCAATCTCCCAGTAGATAGAAAACACCAAAATTTGGTGATCGGCAGCTTCCTAATAAGATCTCAGGAGTTGGGCAAGTGGGCCCAAGCACGCACACTAAAAGGCAAAATGGCAGAGTTTAACTGGTATATGACCTTCCTCTAGGAATACTCAACTGGTAAGGGAAGAATGCCTCAAGTGAGCATGTGCACAACTCCAGTAAACACACCGTGCACGCGGCCCCCTCCCAAGTACTGGCAGGCCACTGCTTATGCGGACAGCCCACCCCGAAGGAAGAATCAGGGGAGAGGTAACACAAGACCTCGGAAGCATGACAACATATAAAACCCCAAGACGAAAGTCAAACCATTCACTTTAATCTCTTAAGTCGTCTGCTTGGCCCTCTTCCAAGTGTAGTTTACTTCCTTTCATTTCTGCTCTAATACTTTTTAATAAACTTTCACTCCTGCTCTAAAACTTGCTTCAGTCTCTTTCTCTGCCTTATTCCCCTCAGTCAAAATCTTTCTTCCGAGGAGGCAAGAATTGAGGTTGCTGCAGACCTATACAGATTCGCCACTACTAACAATAAGATGTAAGATGGAATGGTATTCTCTGCAGGAGCACAAAGGGAAGGAAAAGAGAGTTGTTTCTGAGAATCAAGTAGGCAACATGGTGGGGTGATGGCAATCCTCCCCCAACCTCTCCACCTGACCATGTCTCTCTTCCCTCCAGGATCCTGTCCACCATGACCTTCTTTCTTTCTTGCTGCAGTTGTCTTTCGAAGCCTTTACATCACTTTCTTGGCTTCCCTTAAATGCCATGGTCACTTAGCAGGCAGCCCTTCTGCCTGATGTGGTTGCTCAGCAGAGCACCTTCCTGGGTTGTGCAGGGGTGAGGGAAGAGGAAAAGAACTGTGGGGGTGTGGGCATCATTCCTTCTTTGGGTTTGTGATTAGGGCAACCAGGACAGTGGGAGTTGGTGGTGTTAATCAGTCTGTTAACAAGTGTGTTCTGATTTCTGAGTTTCAGGACTGAGCTAAGGGCTCACTGTTCTCTGTTGTCTATCTCTGCTCATCAAGCAAAAAAAAAGGGGGGTGGGGGAGAAAATAGAAAACAGTTATCCATCAGATCTCTTTCTTGGGTTGAAGATAGGGGCTTGGAGAGACATTTCCTGGATTCTGATCCCGACAGCCACTAACTGGCTGTATAATCACAAGCCTTCACACGCCAGCCAGGGACGCCAGGGAATGGCAGACTTTATATTTTCTCAAGGCAGGATTTTCCCATTGTTCAAACTGCTAGGCAGAGTTCCCAGCACTTAGCAGGAACAGCGGCGGGGGCAGGGGCGGGGGGTGGACAGGTGGGCAATGAATGCCTCTGATACTGTCCTTTCTAACTTGACACTCTAAAATTCCAGATTCTTTCTGTCAATAAATGGCCAGAGCAGTGGTTAATAAACACAAAAGGTTCAGAGGAACAAATAGGGTGTAGGACCCAGGCGGGCAATAGAAAGATTTCATTGCAATTCAGGTAAGAAGAAGAGAATTTTAATTCAAATTATTCAATAAAAATTTATAAAAAGACATCTTGGTAAAATGTTATAAAAGGTTACTGTTCAAAAAAGCCAAAAAGGTAATAAAGGATGCACTATATTGCAAGAAAAGGTATATGATTAGGAAGTTGTATTCCTACAAGAAGTGTTCAGTTTATTAACTCATGGCTTATCTAGAATGAACTTGGAACTAATGCTCAGGCCTTGCTTTCCCATCCAGAGTCTCAGACCAAACCCTGATTCTGAAATGTCAGTTACTGTACTCATGTGACTGACCTAGTTTTTAAGTCTCACTTATCTGGATGAGAAAAATCTGTAGTTCTGGGAAATTGTACGAGCAAGCAGAGAGAAAATAAAGAGATAAAAATGGGATCAATACTTTTGGTAAATTGTGTTCATTCAAGGAAACTGATTTGTCCTCATGATGCTGCTTTGATGATGCTCTCTCTGCTTAGCACATTTAGTGGGTGGGTATGTTCGACTTACAAGACTTAGTTATATGCTTACAAAGATTCTGCTTATTAGATTTATAAATCTTCTCTGTCAGAAGTTTGAAGTGTTGGAGATAATTTAAATTTCTAGTTGTAGGTAGAAATATCTAAGAATCGGCGAGGTGCGGTGGCTTACGCCTGTAATCCCAGCACTTTGGGAGGCCGAGGTGGGCGGATCATGAGGTCAGGAAATCCAGACCATCCTGGCTAACATGGTGAAACCCCGTCTCTACTACAAAAATACAAAAAATTAGCTGGGCGTGGTGGTGGGCGCGGTGGCTCACGCCTGTAATCCCAGCACTTTGGGAGGCCTAGGTGGGCGGATCATGAGGTCAGGAGATCGAGACCACGGTGAAACCCCGTCTCTACTAAAAATACAAAAAATTAGCCGGGCGTGGTGGCGGCCTGTAGTCCCAGCAACTCAGGAGGCTGAGGCAGGAGAATGGTGTGAACCCGGGAGGCGGAGCTTGCAGTGAGCCGAGATGCGCCATGGCACTACAACCTGGGTGACTGAGCAAGACTCCGTCTCAAAAAAAAAAAAAAAAGAAATGTCTAAGAATCTTTGATGAATTACAAAGCCCTACATGATCTTCGGTCCACTTCTTTTCTCCTATAGTGGTGAATGGTGTGCTCATTTCCCCAGCACTGACGTAGACTTTTATATGTCAGCCTTATCTCTAGGGGGTTATTTACATCTCTGGGGACTTCCATGACACCTATTATGATGAACCTCTGGCTTCCATTAAAAAAAAAAAAAAAATCCACCACTTTGGGGCATTGTTCAGTGTAGAAAGCAAGGTAGGGCATTTTGGGAGCAGTACACAGACAGACCTGAGTGTAGTCTCATAGGATATCTATTTGAGACCTTCATGGAAGGCTTGGAGTGCTGGGCCGCTTCTCAGCTCCATGGAAGACTCCACGACATGTCCTGGTGGGCTCATCAGGATGCTCCTGGGGATAAAGTTTCCATCTGAGTGTGAATTAAAAGTTCACTTTACCTGCTGTGTGATTTTGGGCAAGTTCCTTAACATCCGTGAGCTTGTTTCTTCATCTATAAAGTGGGAATAGTAATAGCTAGCTCAAAAGATTATTGATAATGCTGATTTGAATTAATGTTTGTAAAATACTTAGCATAGTGCCTGAAACATATAAAGTGACGAAGCCATGAGAACTATCTGTTCCTCTTAAGTTTATGGTCAAGGAGAACTGGGAACCCCCTAAATGCAATCAAAATGTTAGATCTAGAGTTCAATTCAACAAGCACGCATTGACCATCTGCTAATGTAGTCATCATGCTGGGAATTCATTCATTCATTTGTTCAACAAATATTTATTAAGCAGATGCTTGTTAAGGAAATTGGTTACACCTATTGGCTGCCCAATCCCCTGAACAGTGCTGAAAACACACCTAAAAATTATTACTCTTTGTTCTTTTGCTTATGAATGTATTCTGCATTCAGACAGGGTTTTGAAAGGCAAATACATATTTCTAATTAAAAGAAGCAAGGCTTCATATTGTATGATGAAAAGGCTACATGCTGTATGATTCCAACTATATGACATTCTGGAAAAGGCAAAACTATGGAGATGGTAGAAAGATCAGTGTTTGGGAGTGGGACAGGGGGAAGGAGGGGTGAATAGGAGGAGCACAGAGGATGTTTAGGGCAATGAAACTATTCCACATAATACTGTAACAGTGAATACATGTCATTGTACACTTGTCAAAACCCATAGAATGTACAAGCAAAGAGTGAACCCTAATGTAAATGATAGACTTCAGTTAATAGTGGATGAATGTTGGTCTATCAACTGTAACAAATGTCTCACACTAATGCAAGATGTTAATAATAGGGAAAACTATATATGGGGGTGGGGTGAGGGGATATGTGCAAACTCTCTGTACTTTCTGCTCAATTTTTCTGTAAATCTAAAACTAGTCTATTAGTTAACAAAAAAAGTAAGTGAGATTTTATCTCCCAGGCTTACCTACTGGAGATCAGACTTGATTTCTTAGGCTAAAATGTGTGTTTCTCCGTCATGATCTTGAACTACCCTGTGCTTATCTTAATCCCAGTATCTCTGCATTATATTATTCCTGCAAGAATGCAAACTCTGTGAGAACAAGGGCCATGCCTTACTCATCTTTGTAGGATCATGTAAGTCTTGTGTTCAGACTTGCCAATGGCTTCCCATTCCAAGCGCTTTAGACATATTAGCTCATTAAATCCTTAAAACAACCCTGTAAGGTAGATGCCATTATTAGTCTATCAGTTATGAAAAAACTGAATCACAAAGAGGTTAAGAAACTTGCCTGACGTAACCAAACTAGTAACTGGCAGAGCTGAGACACCAACTCAGAAAGTCTGGCTTCAGAGTCTGCAGAAAAAGTACCAGAAAACCCAAAGATGTTTTAAACTGTGGGTCACAACACATTTTGGGGGTGAAATAATTTTAAGGTGCCTCAAACAAGGATGTTTTTAAAAGTACAATAATAGAATGGAAGAAAAAGGAGAAATGTCAGCATACCTTGCACATGGTAGGAGTGGTATTGTTTTGTGAAACTTTTATCTTATTTGTATATTACATGTATGTATATTACGTGGCACTGAGAGGCCATGTAAAATGTACTTAGAAGGCTCACTGCGTTAAACCATAAGGAGAGTTATTACCTCAGGTAACAAGCAGTGCAGAGTGAAGGCAGCTTCAGGCCTGACATGCCATCCCTGACTCCTGCCCCATTACCCTGAGAGCCTGTTGTCCCTGTTCTGCTACATAAGCTGGCTTCATCTCACCAGTTCCTGTCATCATATCCAAATCCAGTGATGCCCAGAGGCAGGGAAACAGCATCACTTCTGGAGAATCCTATCCCAGAAGTCCCTAGGAGATTGCCTCTTGCCTCCCTTACTAGATGAGATACCTCCTTACCTCTCACTGGCCACACCTGGATCACGTGGCCACCATGAATCACCCTGGGGGAAGGAGACCAGGACTACCATGATCAGATTCCACCATCTGAAACACCTCTGAGAACATATATCCATATATCCAGCAAGGTAAAAGGGGAAATGAGTCTTAGGCACCCAAAGTGTTTGCCCTGAGTAGAACCTAGAAAATAAAAAAATGTTTAAATTAATTTTCTCTCTCCTTAGAGATAGAAGCTTTCTGCATACTACCCATCTATTAATTCATACATTTATTTACTCAACACACATTTACTGTTTATCTAATATATGCCTGGCACTGTGCTAGGCAATGGGGACACAGAAGTAAGCAAAAGAGATAAGACCCATGCCTCCTGGGGATGACTCTAGAAAGGGAGAGAGTAGTTGAACAAATAATCTCAGAAATACATATATGCAACTTCAAATGGCTATAAATGCTCCTAAGGAAACGGCATGATTGAGGTTGTAACAGGAGGATCTGATTTAGATGGAAAGGGGAGGTGCTCAAAGAAGTCTTTTCAGAAAAGCTCATTTAAGCAAGATATAAAGAATAAGTAGAAGTTAGTAGAGTGAGGAGTGGGAGGAAGAACATTCCAAGCAGAGGGATCAACATACACAAAATGTTGGGATTGAAATCTTAGCACTTTAGAAGAATGGGAAGAAAGAGGATACATGGAGATTTTTGGCTATCAAATAGAGAGCAGAGACCCTTTCTAGGAGAGAGAGATCTGAGAACTTTTTAACTCCAGGAACTCTTTGTGGTAACAGAAAAGGCTATCTTTGTTTCTAATATACAGATGTTCTTTCCTAATCCTGGATATCATTGCTTGTTTCTGGAAGATGTGTAGGTTATTCAACTCATTTCTCACAGGAGATGAGAAGCCAAGACTTCAGATGGCTTGCAGTATACATAGTTTGAGACAACTTGAGTTTTGTTCATCTCAAAGGAAGACGAATTGTGCAGGCCAATTGATGATGGCATTCTGTATTGATTGGCCTATTCTTGGGGAAATATGGGTTGCCTTTGATGTTGTTGTTGTTCTGGTGTCTCTGTGCCAAAAGATGAGATTAGGTTCTAAGTATGGGACAGGGTTTCCCTGTGAATGTAATAAACATTGCTCTTGTCAGTCATTCTTGAATATGCAAATACTGAGACAGGGCTGGGTTCAAGGGCATTCCCACTGGAGTCAGGTTAGCTGATCCCTGAAAGATGGGGGCAGCTCTAGGAGTAGGGAGAGAAGTACTCCAAAGAGGACCCTCATACAGACCCCAAGAGTGGTGACACTTTGTGTTTAAGTTTTCCTTTTATAACGTGTTTCTCTTATCATAAAACAAAGTCTTAACAAACCTTCAACTAAGTCTTAACAAAACCTCTTCTAACTTCAGCTATCTCTACATGGAATTGAAGATAGAATCATTGTCCAAGTTGGACAAAATGGCACAGGGGAGAACAATAGCAGTATGTCTTCAGACAAATGGGTATAATTGTAGAAGGGAAAGTAATAGTTTGAATTCCCATGATGGACTCTAATGACCAGTAAATATCAGAATTGGTCTTTGGAGTGTGTGTTTCTTGAGGTTTCTCAGAAATTCCTGGAGATACAAGCCTGGTAATAGACAGTACTTTCTGCAATTAAAAGAAATGGAGCTGAGACTACATTGATTTGAGGATTAAAGATATGTATGAAGTTTGGAATTTTTATTACAAATATATTCTTTCTAATCCTCACAACTGCCCTGCAAGGTGATTTTATTATATCAGAAAAGTGAGGCTCAGTGCAATGCCTAACCCAAGGCTACAGGGCAAACAAGAGGCAGAGTGGGTTCAGGTTCAAGTTCGTCTGTGTCAGATGCCCAGGCTCATTCTGTTATGTCATACTGACTGCCTCCTTGAACACAGCTTATTAGTGTGCTTCCTTTCAAGACCTTCAAAAAAGGAAGGGTAGGGTGGTTCACTCCCACTCTACAGCTAGACTAGGAGAATGACCCAGGGGACAGTGGAAGACGACAGCTACAAGAAGAAAAAGAACCTTTTGTCTTAGCAGAAACTGAGGCCTCCTGTGGTATCCTTTAACTTCTTGCTACCTTATCTACACATTTATCAACATCTATAGCCATTTTCATCTTTTTTTCCCCTCAGATAAAGTTTCCTTCTCCCGGCCACACGCAGTGACTCACGCCTGTAATCCCAGCACTTTGGGAGGCTGAGGCAGGCAGATCACCTGAGGTCAGGAGTTTGAGACCAGCCTGACCAACACGGTGAAACCCCGTCTCTTCTAAAAATACAAAAGTAGCCGGGTGTGGTGGCGCTCGCCTGTAATCCCAGCTGCTCAGGAGGCTGAGGCAGGAGAATCGCTTGAACCCGGGAGGTGGAGTTTGCAGCGAGCCGAGATCGCGCCATTGCACTCCAGCCTGGGCAACAAGAGCGAAACTCTGTCTCAAAAAAAAAAAGTTTCCTTTTCCCATTTAAAGCCAGACTTCTACCTAAGCTTCTAATTGCCCCGTCCTCCCTCTTCTCTCAGACACTGTTCCATCTGCACACCCTCTTTCTTATACTTTAAATGTCTACCTTTGCTAATTCTCATTGCTATACCCATAATATGCTCTCATCTTTGCCATCTTAACCCATCACTTTAAACCCAAATTTTCCGCTATGGATCAATTAACTTGTTCCTATTATTATCCACACTTCTCAAAAATGCAGATTATACTTAGTTAGCTCCACTTCCTCCTATCCCAATAATTTCTAATTTTATTCTGAACTAGCTTCTTCCTGTTTCATTACCTTCATTAATGTCACCCTAACATCCTAACAAATACTTTAAAAATCTTTTTAAAGTCTCATATACATATAGAGAAGTGCTTAAGTGTTCACTGTGAAGAACGATCACATAGTGAATACATCTATGTATCTACCACCTGGTTAAGAAATAGGACATTACCAGCATCCTAGAAAGAAACGCTATGGTATTCTCCCAATCATTATTTCCTCCTTCCTCCCTAAAGGTAACACCATCCTGACCTCTCATACCATAGATTAATTTCACCTGTTTTAAACTTTATACAAATGGACTCTTACATAATGTACTCTTTTGTGTCTGGCTTCCTTTTCTCATCATGATGTTTGTGCAATGTAGCCATGTTATTGCATGCAGCCGTGGTTTATTTATTTTTACTGCTATGTAGTACTTCATTATGTGAATATACTGCGATTCACTCACTTTACTATTAATAGACATTTGAGGTTATTTCCAGTGTGAGTCTGTTTCAAATAAGACTCCCTTGAACATTCTTGTACTTATCTTTTCGGTGCACATGTACACAGTTTTCCTCATCTGTTTTTAAAGAAAGGAAGTCAGTTTGGTTGGTAATACCACAAAATAGATTGGGGAAGTTAAGGCACAATAATATTCAATCAATTGGACAAGTTTATCATGAGCAACGACTGTTCTTACACAGAGATGCATAAGACATGGGTTCAGCCCAGAAAAGGTACTTGGGGAAAGGAAGTGTACTTGCGTGCGGGAATACACAAAGAATAGGGAACAGAAACAGACTGTAATTAAGTGCAAAATTGCATACGGCCGGAGTAAAGTCAACTTTTAGAACCTCTGGGCTAAGACTAGACAGTCTAGGGCTGGATTCCCAATTCTGGCTCTCCCATGGTGACTGGAGAGTCACCTGGAGGCCATGCCTGAGGAGAGGAAAGAGGGCTGTAGGTCTGGGAGTCAGGCCCACAGATTCCAGACGTGTTTCTGCCAGAGTCCCTTCTTCCCTCTGCCTACCCCTCCTGAAACGGACCCTAAAACCTGGTAAACCAGGCAACCCCAGATGGACTCTGCACTTCCCAGCCCTACAGATAATGTCCTGAGAGGGAGCGGGGAACTAGGGCAGATCTCCCAGGAGGAAGTGGGCTTAGCAGACCCACAATGTCATGGTTGATTCCTGAAGTTTAAAGCCTGAACGTATTTGGAAGTTAATGAAGATGTGAAAAGGGAGGAGCGGAAAGGCTGTATTGAAATTCAGGATTAGAAGGGGAGAGGGGACAGCTGCAACAATTATGACAGTAACAGTCCCTTAAATTTGTATTATGTAACAACCTACAAAAAGTTTTCTATTCCTGAACTTTCACATTTCTGTGGAATGGCAGGGGTTACCCCCATTTTGCTGGTCTGCTCAAGGCCAAGTTTGAATGTAAGGTCCCTAATCCGCATCTCCAGTTCCTCCTCAGGAACCCCGAGAGTGAGAGGACGAGTAGGGCAAGAGACCTGGAGATGGTCGAGGGGCTAAAGCAGTTGCAAAGGGAGAGGTGGAGGGATTGGAGAGGTGTGAGGACTGAAAACTCTGCCCCTTTTGGGATTCGTTTGGAGCCACCTGGAAGACGGTGATTTCAGCCAGGACATGCGCTTTTGCGGACTGCAGGGGGTTCGCTAAGTCAAGCCTCCCCGGGCGCCCCACGGAGGGTGGGAACGAGGTGGCGCCGCCCAGTCCCGGACGCGCGTCGAGCGCCCTCTGCCACCCCACGCCGCCCTGCCCAGGGCGAGGGCAGAGCGGGCCCGCCCAGGTGCGCCCGGGGGTTGGGCCAGAGTCCGGAAGGTGCGCCGCGCCTCCCCGAACCTGTCCCCTAGGCCTCCCCCCGCGTGAAAGTGAAAGTGTCGGACCCGCGGAGGTCAAGGATAGGGGGGCGGGGCCAGCGCGGAGCTGGGAGCGGGAGCCGGGCACTCGAGGGGCCATGGATGGGCTCGGCCGCCGCCTTCGAGCCAGCCTGAGACTGAAGCGCGGCCATGGGGGTTAGTGCCTGCCGGGGAGAGCGCGGGGGGACGGCGTGGGCACCGGGGAGCCGGGGCTAGGGCTGGCGGCTGCGGCCCAGGGGAGGGCGGCACGGGGCGTCGAGATCCGGGAGCAGTTGGAGGGGGACTCAGGAGGCTGCGCGGGGCAGGTGAGCGGGAGGGAGCGCGCGGAGAGGGGAAGAGGGTCAGGGGGGGCGGGGACGGCGAGGCCAGGCCTGCGGGGGCGAGGGGGAGGTGGCAGGACAGAGGAAGCCGTTGTGGGGCCCCGGGGCCACGTGTCCTTCCATCCAGGAAGCTTGTGGTGCAACCGCAGTGTGCCTGAAAGCGCCCCGGTTGTGGTGTCCTCCCAGAGGCACTGCCTCAGCTCCCGGCGTGCCCGCCGCCCCGTCCCACCTCGCCGCCCTAGGAGTCCTCCGTGGCCTTTGCCCAGTTCCTCGGAGCCAGAGCCCCTGCCCCTGCCCCTCGGATAGCCACTGGCCACGAACACAGGTCTCCTCGATGACGTTACCACCCCGACCCACCCGCGGCCAGGTGCCCTTCAGAGTGTGGCCTCCAGCGGAGCGGCGGTAGAACCTGCACAGCTGCTGCTTTCCAGCGTGTCGCCCAGACAGGGCACCCCTTCCCTTTCCCTCAGCCCCGCAACAGTGAAATGGACATAATTCCCCCGTCCAGGATTATGGGGATTAAATTAGACGTCAACTTCTAATTTAAAGAAGCACCTTCTTTTCTTTCTTAGCAGAGCCCTGGAGTTGGAAGGAGGGCAGTTAGAAATTCATTCATTTATTCATTCATTCGGCAAATATTTGTGTGGCTTACCACTAGCCAGTCCTATGGCTGAGCAGCCATGACCCTTAGATACTTTGCCCAGAGGTCTTACCGTCTGAGGAGCAAAGAGCAGGGGCCCTTCCCAGACAACCTGCCTTTTCCAACATTGGCACGCCAGGAGGCCAAGTGAGCCCCTCTCTTAGCCCAAGCCCCAGAGTTGGGGGGACCTCAGGGAGTGAGGTCAGTGCGCCCTTCTTTGAACTGCAGTGACCTCTGAGTGATCTGCTCTTCCTCCTGTTGCCATTCCTCCTGCCACACCCTGCTCCTTCCCCCTTTGCAGTGTCCTCTCTAGACACAGATCTCCAATATCTGGCCATTCCGTCTGCACCATCAGGGAGAGGTCAGAGACCACAGTTTGGGGCAGAGGCCTGGGACGGTGCAGTGGTGGGAGCAGAAGGCAGGATGAGGCTGACATCCTCTCTTCTCTGGAGAGCACTGGCCTGGTCTGGCCTGGTGTTCCCAGACCCTGGGACATCTGTGTGAATGGAAGGGGTCTGCCCCCTGCAGCCCAGAGGAGACATTCCAGTTGTTCCCACTCACCCCTGCCCCAACACCAGGCACTTCCTGATTGTGCCTGGAGGAGCTTCCTGATACTGAGGAACTGTAAGAACTGAGGCCTAACACTTGTAGGGCCAGGAGCATATGCCCTCTTCATCTTCCATACCATCCTCCACTTGCCTGGGGATTCTCCCCCTTCCTCCTTTGTCTTTCTGGCCCCAGGACGGTTGTGTATTAGGAGGGAGTGTGTGTGTGTGTGTGTGTATCCTGGTGACAAGGAGTGATGTGGTGGTGGTCCTGGGTTGAGAGCAGCTGAGCTGCAAGGGATGGGCCAGCTTCCCAGATCAAGGTTCCAGAGGTCCCCTCACCTATATTCTAGACAGATCTGGGACTTCAGTCAGGTGTGTGTGGGAGAGGCTTTCTGGTGGAGGAACAAGTGTAACCAGCTTCCTGACTTCCCTAGAAAGGGTGGCTCCCTCCTCAACTAAAACTCAGGATAATAATTCCTTTCTAGGGCACTGGAGATTAAATGAGATGCCTTATATGAAACATGAGTTTGATGGAGGTTAGTTTTCTCTTACGCTTTTCTCTCCTGTGGATAACACCTTTTGAAAGAGGGGAGAAAACAGTCTTTTGCTGCATTTCTTGGGCCTCATCCCAAAAGTCTAATTACTTTCTTTTGTCAATGATTTATTAATTTTGCTATTCTCTTGGCTTGCTTGATAAAGCAGAAGAAAATGATCTGAAAACGCAGCCCAAAGGATTTAGGGAAAGGCATAATTTCATTAGAATCTGGAATGATCAGTGGTAAGATTCTGTTTCTCAATGTCCTTTGAAAACCTCTGTGGGATATTTGATGTCAAATGCATCCAGAAGGCAGGAGCATGGCATATGTAGTTTTCCTAATCCCCATTCCCAACAAATCCTGTCAATTTTAATAGCCTTTGAATTACTTTATGCCTCAGTTTCCCCATCTGTATCAGGAAGATGCTTGTTCCTCAGACAGGTGGTAAGGCTTGTGCAACAAGTCTGTGCAGCTTGCAAGTAAGGTGTGGTGCCAGCTTCAAGTGTTCTGGTTTGCTCTTCTCACCCATTACAGCATTTGAACATCTTTCTTTACTGTAAATGAGTTTGGCCACGAGTCCTGGCTTTTACTAGTCCCACAGAAGCCAGGTCTAGAGCTCTTAGGAGCAAAGCAGCTGTTTTCCCTCTCCTAGCACCCCACTCTCTTCCAGAGGGGTGCTTAATCTTAGCAGGGGTGGCAAACACTGGCGTCAAACTCTTTTGCCCCCTGCTTTCCCTTTGAGGCAGCTTCCTGGCAAAAGCCTTCCCTGTATTTACTCATTCAGGGGTTTCTGTGAGAATCCAAGGTGATTTTTTGCTATTCCTTCTCTCTTACCTAGTCTCCAGAAACAACAGTGGGCTAGCAGCTGTGCCTGTAGCTTGGGCAGAACAGCTGACCTGGCCTGACCTGGAGGAAGGCTGAGCAGGCGTGGGGGTTGGGTGGAGATCACCCGGATGCTTTCCACTGCCACAGAATCACCCTCAGGCTGCTGGTGCAATCAGTCCCCTATCTTAAGCTGGGGACAGTCTCCTGAGCCAGTGCTTCCTATTTGAGAAGAGGGACTCTGCTGGAACCCTGGAACAAGTGCCAGTGACAGAACTCTCCAGGGGGTGAAATTCACCATTGTAGCTATCTCCAAAATATCACGAACTCTGGGCTTAAAGACGGATTTTGCTCTCTAATGCACCATCAGGAAAGAAGGCTATTGGGTATTGACTTCCAGAACTCTCTCTTTTGTTGGAAGAATTAATCTATTTGGATAATTATTAGGCCAAGTCTATTTATCTTAATCAGGGGAGGGCAGTGGCATCCTGGCTGCAGGGAGTGTTTGGCCATGTGCTCTAGGTCGGGAAGTCCTGGAAGTTCTAGAATTCAGCAGGTGGCCTTGCTGGGGTTTTTGACTTCCGTTGACCAAGTTGAGAAGTGAAAGGTCAGCAATCCAAGTGTTGGAGGTATAGAATCCCTATCCTGAGACCAGCCAGTTTCTAGTGCCCACAGTCTGACGCTATCAAGCATTGTCCACTGTTCTAAGGTTGTAAATTAACTCTCTGCACAATCTGCAGCCCAGATTCAAAACCCTTAGCCCAGAAGTAGCCAGGCCTTTCTGGCTACTTTCAGCCAGAGGTGTTTGCTCATGACCTTTTCTATCGCCACACCCTGGGGCTCTTGGGAGGAGCTGAGATCTGCGCTGCAGTGCCAGGATGCTGACTCTGTTGGTGCTGGCTTCTGCTGCCTTCCTGGGTCCCGTCACATCCTTCTTGCTCAGCCACTGGGTGCACAGGATGGAAACTTCTGTTCCCTCTCTGGAAAACAGCGCGTGGCTTGGCTTCACAGAGTTGTGGCTGGAGACTGAAGCAGCCCCTTTCTCAGGCTTTCTGTCACCAGTCTGTCTGTGTTAGGGGAGAGGGGAGTCCGCTCTGTCCTGAAGGTCCAGAGATGGAAGGACAAGTGGTAGGCCGGGTGTTCGGGCTCTTCCGACGCCGACTGCTTCAACTCCGAGCAGGTCAGGACTGGACTGCCCACTTCCTTGTTTTCAGGGTGACCCTCTTAGGTGGGACTGCTTCTTCCTTGAAATGCTCCTTCCTCCTCTTCCTTTATATCTCGACCTCCACATGGTTCCCCATGTGACTGGGTCAGGAGGCTTCCTCTGCTGGTTTTTAAGAGCTGGTCATGCCCTCTGTGGGGCTAGTGTGGTCACAGTCACATGCCCTTTGGGCCTGTTCTTATTCACTTAGTATGAACTAAACTCTCAGGCCGTATTGTTCCAGGACTGCCAGAAGCACCCGACAGGTTAGGCAGTCTCTGTGGTACCCTGGGGCCTTGGCCTCCCATGTGGCCTCTCCAGCACATTTCCGTGGCTTCTGTGTCAGTGGTTTCTTTCCTCTGCTTGGCTTCCCATGGTTTCAAGTCTACCAGGGCAGGTGTGGAAACTGCCCATTTGGCCCTGATCCGGAGTGACTGGTGGTGCTGGCCAGTATCCAGGTATCTCAGCATTGGCAAGGCGGCCTTGAGGTGTGGAGGTCACCCGGATTCTCACAGACTCCACTCCAGGAATGGATCAATGAGATTATACTAAATGGGCTCTGATGTCTTGGTTTCAGGACCGCCCCAGGACAATTCGGGGGAAGCTTTAAAGGAACCAGAAAGGGCCCAGGAGCACTCTTTGCCCAACTTTGCTGGGGCGCAGCACTTCTTTGAATACCTTCTTGTGGTTTCTCTCAAAAAGAAGCGTTCAGAGGATGATTACGAGCCTATAATCACCTACCAATTTCCCAAGGTAAGGACTGAAGGAGGGGCAGGGCCAGCCAGAGGACTGGGGTGTTTGGAAGGTGGTAGGGGTGGGGGTTCCACCTCCTTCTCCCTACCCTACCAGGGCTTGAGCCGGGAGCTGCCCTGAGCTCTGAGCTCGCTGCTCTCCATTTCCTTCTTAGCACAGCCCCAGTTCTCTGTTATCACCCACAGAATCTAGGTCTAACTTCTTTGTGAGGGACTGACCTAGACTTCCTAGCAGGGAAACTAGGCTAGATATTTTGCCTTTTAGGGGACCTCATAGGTCTTCCAAATCCCATTTTCAGTCACCCTTCTCTGTAGAGAAGCTTACCTTCTGCCAGAACTCCTAGAATGAATCCCCTCTCTGGGATGTGTGGGAAGGAAAGAGTGGGACAGCCATGTAACTGGTGGGCAGGCACAGCCCTCTGCCTGAGCCCAAGCATCAGACTCCTTCTTGTCTGATCCTGCACCAGACAGAGGGGTGGGAATCCTTCTCATTGGCAGGTGTGCCAACTGAGCTGGCCGCTTCTCTTCTCTGATGTGGTGCGTCTCTGATGTTGTCCTCCCAGGGGCCTGGGCCATTTCAGGGCCTTTCTATATTCAACATGGCCCTGTCCCCTTTCTATGTAGACCTCGATACTGAGGTCGAACTCAAGCTTATGTAGAGTTGACCCAGGAGGGGCTGTTTCGGCTTTGGAGTTGTTCCAACCGGACCCAGAATGCAAACTGTGCAGAGTCATGGGCAAAGGCACCCTTCGCCCCTGTGCTTGTGGAGAAGCTTATCCCTAGACTGCTTTAGAGCCTCAAAGGAAGCCCACCAGCTCCTGCTATCTCTGCCCCCAGCTTCACATCCACTTGTCTTTTCCTTTTCCTTATAGAGGGAGAACCTGCTTCGGGGTCAGCAGGAGGAGGAGGAGCGGCTGCTCAAAGCTATCCCCTTGTTCTGCTTCCCAGATGGGAATGAGTGGGCATCACTCACCGAGTATCCCAGGTAATTGCTCAGCCCTGGGCAAGGGTATTGGATTTGGGGAGAAGGAACGTGTGAGTTCTGTGGCTCCTGTAGCCTCCCTCACTGCTGTCATTTGTTGATTTTCGGCCTGGGAGTGTAATTGATTTGTTTGAAAACATCTGGCCTGGGGTCCCTCAAGGCCAAGGATATTAGCTATCAGTTTGATCAGTCACTTCTGTCCAAAGAGCCAGATTCTCCCACCTGTCCTAGAAGCAATAGTTGCTGCTTTTAACTCTGCTACTGGCCCAAGCTGGACTTAGCAGAAAGCAGTTAGCCTCTAAGAAGACGATGTAGCAAAGGCCCTTCTAGCATGAGCCCTGGAATTTGACTGCTTGAGCTTTGACTTCACTGTTTATGAGTTGAGTGACCTTCAATAAGAAGCACCCTCTGGCCTCAGTTCCTTCATCTTTAAAGTGGGGATAATTACTGAACCTACCTCAAAGGGTTATTTTGACAATTAGATGAGATGATGTGTTTAGGGCTTGACACCAGTGAGCCCTTACTCCTATGATTAATCAGCAGCTCCCCTTTGCCTTCCTCTCCACCCTCTAGTGCTGACCACTTTGCTGTTTTAGAATTCAGTGAGCAATGCGAATCAAGCCTTGTCTGCTCTTTCTTAGGGAGACCTTCTCCTTCGTTCTGACCAATGTGGATGGGAGCAGAAAGATTGGATACTGCAGGCGCCTCTTGGTCTGTGCGGCTCAGAACTGCCCCTTCCTTTCTGCAGTGTGCTCACCTCCATGGCTGGGCTTGCTCAAGCCTGAGCTGCAAAAGTCAGGCTTATTGGCAGCACTGGTTGTAGAAAAAGCACAGCCCAAGACCTGCTGCCATGCCAGTGCTCCCTCTGCAGTCCCACAAGCACGAAGACCTGATGCCCCTTCTCCCCCTGCTGGTCAGGCTCTGGTCTGTGCTCTCTCTGGCTTTCAATAACTCTGCTCTTTGTGAGATGCTCCAACTGACTCCTCTCCCTGCCTGCTCTCTCCAGGCCTGCTTACCTTGGCCCCTGGAGCCTCCCAGAGCAGAGGCTGGGACTTGGACAATTAGTTTCAAATCTTAGGTCTCAGGAGGATTCCCCAAGTCACCTTTACAGTGCTTTCCTCTTTAGCCATTTCTTCATCTCTAAGGCACACTTGCTACCCCTCTTTGCTAATCCCAGATTGTGTTGACACTGAAGGTGGCAGCGCTTGCCCACCAACTCACCCAGTACTCTCAAGGATTTCTTCTTTTGACACTGGTGGCCATTCTGACCTCCCTGCTGCACCCACCATTCCCCATAAATCCCCCTCCCCAGCCCTCAGCCTTGTGCTCCTTCATACCCAGTTGGGAGAAGCCCTTGGGGAGGCTGCAGCACTGAAGGAGCCTCTCTGTCCCTCCCCAGCCTACCGGCCCTGGCCCTCGCCTTCCCAAAGTGTACTGCATCATCAGCTGCATCGGCTGCTTCGGCTTGTTCTCCAAGGTAGGGATAGAACAGGATTCCTCAGGGCCTGTTTGTCCTGCCCATATTCCAGGCTGTCTCTGGCTGCCAACCTTGCCTGTGCAACTAAGCCCTTAGTGGAGCTCTTCTCCCATAGCCAGAGTCAGCATTAAAGCACACTTGGGAAAACTGAGGCAAAGAGGCATGCACTTGACTTAAGGGAAAAGTGGAAATTGAATCTAGGGGACTGGACCCCTTGCAGAGACAGCTACTGTTCCCACTGTAGCCAAGTAAGAAAGTAGTTGAAGTAGGACAAGGGGAAGAAACTTCTGCCCTGAGTTTCAATTTCCTCATCCGTCAAATGGATATAATAATCTCACCTTCCTATCTCACTGGGTGGTGTGAGGCTTAAATGAGGTGATATATGAGAAGACTCTTTATAAAAGGCAGAGAACTAAACAAATATGAAGGAGTTATAAGACCCACTCTGACTCCTTCAAGGGTAGAAGAACAGTTGAGGTCCCCAGGACTTCTGCTGGAGCTAATTTGAGTGCCAGTGCATCTGAGACAGGATTTGAGCAGAATCCATGGGGGCCATGCCATCCATTGGTGACCAGAAAGGACTTCATTATGCTCTGACCCCAGCAGGACCTTTGGAGGAGGAGGGGAGGAAACTTTGTCAGCTTTTGCTTGGGCAGAGCATTCCTTTGTGCAGTGCTCCCAGGGATGGAGGCAGTCTCTGACCTGGGGAATCTACAGTGGGAGTTGGAGGACAGAGTGGTACCAAGAGGCTTAGGCTTCTAGCCTCCTGCTCCAACCAGCATGAGTGGACATGGTACCATCATGGGTGATGAGTTTAACTCCAGGATGACTTTCCAGGGAGGTGCTTTTATGTTGGTGTTAGGAGAGGGGAAGAATATGGATTTGTAGAGAGGTAATAAAAAGGAAGCTGGAAAAAAGCAGGTCTTATGTGGGAGATAAACTGCAGATTATTTAGCATGAGCCCAGCCTCTGCCAGGGAAGGAGAGGACCAGTTCATGGAGGGCCCTAGAAAATACATGAGGATCAGCTGAACCAGTATGAGAACATTATGATGCTCAGGGGCAATAGAGTCTCTTCCACCTGCCCAGTAGTGTCCCTTTGAGCCGTGCCGCCCGTGGTTCTTTTCCCTGCAGATCCTGGATGAAGTGGAGAAGAGACATCAGATCTCCATGGCTGTCATCTACCCATTCATGCAGGGCCTCCGAGAGGCAGCCTTCCCTGCTCCTGGGAAGACTGTCACTCTCAAGAGCTTCATCCCCGACTCAGGCACTGAGGTGAGTTAGCAAAATGGGTGAGACCTTCCCTAGCTGGAGAGGGTAGGCATCTGTGGCACCTCTCACCACTGTTCTTCCATTAACCAGGTTAAAGTACAGAGAAACTGAGCCAGGTGGGGACTGGGACTTGGTTAGAATGGACAAAGCTGAAATCAAACCCAGATTTTCTGATCCTTCTAACTTGATACCCCAAGCACCTAGTTACTGCTCAAGCCACCAAGACTTTTATTTATAATAAATAAACCATGTAAGTTGAGGCTTCTGGTGCTATAAAGGACTTTCCCCTCAGCCCCCAGACTGTCACTTGCCCCCACCCCCACTCCACTCTCCTTTGTTTGTCCTGTCTCTACCTTACAGCGTCCATTTGTCCATTTCTAATCATCCATCCCCACCTCCGAGTCTCCACCCATGCACCGGGGATGTTATTGTTTTAAGGCACCAAGCACACTGAGGCAGCAGGTAGAACGCTGTTCTAAGAATTCCAGTCCTGACCTCTGGAACTCTGAATAGTCTGTGTGCCCCTTTGAACCTTGGTTTCCCTACAGGAAAATAAGGGGAGAGGCTAGTAATTTTCACTTTCTCAAAAAATAAGTACTGAATGCTTGCTGTGTGCCAAGCTATACTATTTTCTGGGAATACAGTGGTGACCAAAATGAGTGTGGTCCCTGACCTTTTGGAGCTATAAGTCCAGTGGGGAGGATAGATGTTAAATAAACACACCAGTGCATGTTGAATTAGAAATTATGTAACTGTGATGAAAGAAAAAAAAACAAAACAGGGTGCTACATAACGAGAAGATGGGAAAGTATCACATGGCCAAGGGGGGGCCTCTGTGACCTGAAAGAGGGTAAGAATGAAGGGAGCAGAGCAGTGCAGGAGGAGGGCCCTCACTGTGAAGGCTGCAGGCAGGAAAGATGGGATTGCTCAAGGAACAGAAGCCTATGTGGTGAAGCGCAGTGAGAGAGGGGCGTGTGCTCAGGGAGGCGAGTGAGGGAGGGTGCAGGACATTGTGGGCCATACTCAAGATCACATCAGTGCTGTCCTCCAGCCAATTAGCAGAGGGACAGAGAGACAGGGTCAGATTCACTCCTGGGGGCAGAAGGAATAGAGGCTGGTAGAGGCCCAGCACTCCGGGGTCTGCATGATCTTGCAGTGTAGTGACACCTTCTCTCTCTCTGGTTTCCCCACAGTTCATTTCACTGACACGGCCCCTGGACTCCCACCTAGAACATGTGGATTTTAGTTCTCTATTGCACTGTCTCAGTTTTGAACAGATACTTCAGATCTTTGCCTCTGCCGTGCTGGAGAGAAAAATCATCTTCCTGGCGGAAGGTCTCAGGTGGGCCCAGCCCCTGAACGGCTCACCTGAACTGCCCAGCATCCCTGGGTTCAAGGGAACAGACTGGAGGTTATCCAAGGAAAATGGGCTGTAGGGCCCATGCGCCCACCCTCCTGTTTCTAGCTCCTTGCTCTTTAAACCAAGAGAAACAGCTGTTTTGAACCACTCCCACTGCCTCTTCCTCCACACAGGACTGCTGCCTGGGCCTGAGGAATACTCCTAACTTAGCTCGGGGAAGGACAGGAAGGATTCCTGGGACAGCCCAGGTGGGACCGGTTAGGGTGGATGCAGACATGATTCTGCCCTTGCAAGGCTGAGGGAGGGTGGAGAACAGGGCAGGAGGTAGATACTCATTCAACAAACATTTATTGTGTGTCAGCTGTTTGCCAGATGCCAAGCATTGGGAAGATACAAACAGCACAAGGTCCTTCACCTGAAGGGGATGCAGAATTATATAGTGGTTGAAAGCACAGGGATTGAAATCAGCAGAATTAGGAGGTTTAAATCCAGTTCTTCTACCTTTAGCTATGAGGTTCCCATTAAGTTAGTTTGTTAACTTCTTGAAAATGGAAATAATGATTGTGATTACCTCATAAGGTTGTGGTGAGGATTAAATGAAATAATGCACATTAGGTACCTAACACCCTGCCGACCACATATTGCTGAGTGCTAGCTGCTGTTCTTAAGTTCACAGTTGAGTATATCCCTGTGTGTAGTGGAAGCAGGGTACTATTGTGCCATGGTCTCTACCTCTTAGGGGCTTCAGATCTGAGAAGGACATGGGGAGATGTAATAGAATGGAGAACGAAAAAAGTCGGCCAAGCGCGGTGGCTCACGCCTGTAATCCCAGCACTTTGGGAGGCTGAGGCAGGTGGATTACAAGGTCAGGAGATCGAGACCATCCTGGCTAACACGGTGAAACCCCATCTCTACTAAAAACACAAAAAATGAGCCGGGCGTGGTGGTGGGCGCCTGTAGTCCCAGCTACTCGGGAGGCTGAGGCAGGAGAATGGCGTGAACCTGGGAGGCGGAGCTTGCAGTGAGCCGAGATCGCACCACTGCACTCCAGCCTGGGCGACAGAGCCAGACTCAGTCTCAAAAAAAGAAAAAAAGAGAAAAAAGTCATGAAACAGTAGGGGTAGGGGTGGACCTTCTATTCATATCTGGGGAGGGAGAAAACCAGTTTTAGGTTTTCAATTTTAGGTTGACAACCCTGCTTTTATCTTTTAGGGAAGAAGAAAAGGATGTTAGGGACTCAACAGAAGTCAGAGGGTCAGGTGAATGTCATGGGTTTCAGAGGAAAGGAAACTTGGGCAAGCAGTGGGGTCTCTGAGGTGAAGATTCTGTAAAAATGGGTGATAACCAAAAAGGAACTAGTTGTAGGTAATCCTTGAAGGGAGTGGCATCATCTTTTGCTTTGGAAATAGCTCTTTCACTCCCAGCCCTGAATGGAAACCAGAAGTTCCTGTGTGGCTAGAGCTGGGATTCTGCCTTTCCTCCTCAGATCAGTGTTTGGGAAGTGGAGGTTGGCAGGATTTACCTCTCAGACGTTTACTTTCTTCAGGGAAATCCCACCACTCCCCACTTCCTTCCCACACTGAGTTTTTCAGCTCCCTGAAGCTTGGACAGGGAGGGGACTTCCAGTCAGCTAGCCTCTCAGAGACTCAATTTTGCTAACTCAGGAAGTGCTAGCTTGAAACCCAGAACTGAAACAAGGATTCCCGCATCTGTGCTTTTATTGGCCTTGGCTTTGAGGCAATTTGGCTGGAGTAAAGAAGAGTCATGAAAGCCAGGGGATAAAAGAGAAGACAGAGAGTGGGACTGTGTGTATGTGGTGCCGAGAGGAGTAGGGTCCAAGTTGTGACTTGGGCAGGAGTGACGAGAAATGCTTCACTGGAAAGTCTTGAGGAGGCACCTTTGTGGGACTTTCCGTGTAGGAATTGCTGGGCAGAGGTTCCTAGAACCTGGGAATTTCCCAAGCTACTCAGGCAGCAACCTGGTAATCTTTAATAACCTCGAGTGTGCCCAGAGGGGGCTGTGTGGGGGCAAAGGCTAGGGATGAGGGTGGATAGACATAGCGAGGTAAAAAGGCTTTGCCTCTTGGCTGAGCCTCCAGTGCTTGTTTACATGTTTGTCTCTTAACTACAGTGTGAATTCCTTAAAAGCAGGGTCAGTGTCTTACTCTTCCTGGTATCCACATCTGTGAGGTATGCTCACAGTTGTGAGCACAGGCTAGGGGCTCAATCAATTATCTCCTTGAATGAAAGCAACTCTTCTTCCCTCTTCTCTTTAGAGTCACTTTTATTTTTGGCCAGTAGTAAGTTGAGAAGACTAACTGGGAAAAGAAGGGTCAAATCAAGGCCCCCCCTTGATACTGAAGCCTCAGACTCTCTAGTTTCTGTCCCTCCCTCCCAGCAATGTACGTTCAAGCTCTGTGACCAGCATGGCCCCCAGACTTGCCTTTCTGCCATGGGCATGGGCAGCACTGCTCTAGCCGCTGTTGGTGGTGGGCGATGAGGGGTGTGTAGCATGGTGGTGCAGGGGCCCCCTGACTCTCATCCTCTGTGCTCTGTCCCAGCACCCTGTCTCAGTGCATCCATGCTGCTGCCGCACTGCTCTACCCCTTCAGCTGGGCGCACACCTACATCCCTGTTGTCCCTGAGAGCCTTCTGGCCACCGTCTGCTGCCCCACCCCATTCATGGTTGGAGTACAAATGCGCTTCCAGCAGGAGGTCATGGACAGCCCTATGGAAGAGGTATGATGTGGCAAGAAGAGTGCATGATTTGCAGCCAGGTAGAGTGGGATTCAGATCCCAGCTCTGCTGCTTATAGCTGTGTGATTAGGGGCAAGTTCCTTACCTCTTTAAGCCTGAACTTTCTCATCTCTAAAATGGGGATAACAGTGTTCACTTCCTAAGGATTCTGGGGGAAACCACTTGCCTAGAGCTCCTAACCTGGCACCCGACACACAGGTGATGCTCAATAAATGCAGGCTCCCTTCTGAAGGATTCCCCTTTAGGCATAAGGGGCAGTGGATAGCTTATTCAGGGGTGAGCAGACTGTTCTACGCCAGCTGGCCCTAATGAGCAGTCTTCGGGATGTCCCATCTCATCCAAATGGATGACACAGCTGGTCTATACAACACACACCCCACTGGAATGTATTTGAATTCCTTGGAATTGAGCTAACATGGCCCTCTGGCAAACTATGAGTCTTAAAAATGCAGATTTTTGCAGCAAGTCATCTTTCTGAGTAGCTCAGAGCTAAGGTGGCTAATGAGGATATAGGTCTGAATCCTCTGATTTTGTTAGCTTCTTACATCTTGGCAGTGCCCCAGACACACCAGAGAACTCAGTTGTGAAAACAGGCATTAAAAGCATAAATCTATCCTCACTGTTGGAAAAATAACTCAAAACATGTGCTTTAGAGTTGTCAGTAGGGACTTTCAAAAGATAGTATGTTACTGTATCTCAAGCCAGAAGAGGGACTTGGCCATAACCATTGGCCATAACCATTGACTCACTCCAAGAGATAACTGAGCTCCAGAGACTTATCCAAGGCCACATAGACAACAGTGGAACCTAGCATAGATAAAACCAAATCTCCTCCTATAGAAACCATTGCTGCAAAGTAAAGAAGAAGGCTGTGTTTCCCTTCTTTGCGCCACCGGCCCCCTCATCCTTCCTTAGGACTGCTGAGTACACATGCCCTTTGAACCAGCTTTAGCCTTGTGACTAACTGGGACAAAGTATTAGCTCCATGTTTAGCAATAAACATTTAAATGTCCCAACCCCAGAAGTTATGAAACTTCTCGACTCTGCAGCTCCAGCTCCCTGGAAGCCGTGGCTCCTCTCCTGATGGCCAGTCAGACTCTGGCTTTTGGTAAGGGATTACTCCACAGACAATAATATGCCCAAATACTGGAAAGATTTCTGGGAACAATCTTGAAAAACAAATTATTTATACACACTCTCTCCTCCCAATCCCTCAAAGGAACAGTCTTCCCTTCATGAAGGCATCTGAGCCTATGTATACAAGTGGTTTCAGGCCTGGACTAGTTCAACTTTTCTCCCCTGATGACAGATAATTACAGTGCATGCTCTATTTTTTGGCATACTTTCCACTATCTCTTTCCTTGTATTTGGAAGAAGGGACAATGGAGGGATCATTCTCTCTATTGTCAAGACCAAGGGTCACAAACGGAAAAGAGAGGCCCAGCAGGCATATAAATGACCAATACGTGATTCAGGAAATTACGGTAAACTGGTGGGAACATGCCCTGCCTAAAGCAGGCAACTGCTACTCAGTTCCATCCGAGTGTTGTCCTTTAGAAATGTGGACCCAGTGTTAGATCTCCTGACTTTTCAGGAGAAGCCCCAAATCCAAACTTTATGTGAGATAGTCCAGTTTAAATATTGGAAACCAAATCAATTATTTAAAAATACTGTGAGGATCAAAGAAACAGATCTGCTGGTTGGAATCAGCCAGCAGGATGCCTATTTGTAATCTCTGGTCTAGACTGAAGTCTCCCTGGGCAGTGATGGAGCCAGTGCTAAAACTCAGGTCTCCCAAGTTCCAGCCTGGTGGTTATCTCACTTGAGGACTGTAGACACATGGTCTCCTCACTTCCTTCCCTTTCCTCTTCCTGTTGACCCTGGGCTCATTTCCTTCCTTTGCTGTTTCCTGCTGGAAGGCCTAAAGTTTTTTTTTTTTTTTTTTTTTGAGACTGAGTCTGGCTCTGTTGCCCAGGCTGGAGTGCAGTGGCGCGATCTCGGCTCACTGCAAGCTCCGCCTCCCAGGTTCACGCCATTCTCCTGCCTCAGCCTCTGGAGTACAGGTGCCCGCCACCACACCCGGCTAATTTTTTGCATTTTTAGTAGAGACAGGGTTTCACCGTGTTAGCCAGGATAGTCTTGATCTCCTGACCTCGTGATCCACCCGCCTCGGCCTCCCAAAGTGCTGGGATTACAGGCATGAGCCACCATGAGAGGCAGGAGTTTTTCTAATAGAAAATTGTACATAAGTTGTTGCAAGCATGAAAAAAATAAAAAGACGTTGGTCTCTGTTCTAGAGAGCAGGGAGTTGAAGGGGAATTGTAAGAGAGGAATGCAATCTCAAGAATATCAGTCTAGGCTTGGAAAAAAATTGGTTCTCTTATTAGCAGCATAGTATGACCTCGGGCAGCTTCTTTGGGTCTGTTTCCTCATCTTCAAAATGGAGATGGTATCTGCCTCATGGGACTGTTGCTTGAGATCAAACGTGTAAAGCACCTATGTGAGCAATGTACTAAATGCTCCATGTAGAAGCAATTTCTGCAGTCAATGTTTTATTAATGGAGTGACTGGCTGTGATTTCTCCATCTTGTATTTCCCTTCTACCTTAGCTCTTTCTCCTACTCCCTTCCTACAAACACCCACACCCTTTTCTCAGGAAGGGAACTGAGATTTCCAGAGGGGAATGGTGAGAAAGGAGAATGCTAGACAGGAAATGAGAACTGAAGATATTGATTTTGTTGCTACCTGGGCTGAAAGATACAGCCACAGGCAGAAATTAAGATGGTAAATCCTCTGGAGGTCTATGAAGAAAGAGGACCAGAGAAAGCCAGTCTATGTTTATTTCAGGTCCTGCTGGTCAATCTTTGTGAAGGAGCCTTCTTAATGTCGGTAAGTGTCTGGGTTCAGATCCCCTGCAGGCCTACCACCAACTCTACCACTCTAGTTTCATCCATGTTCCACTTATTTAAACAAACATTTAAGTTCTTTGTTGAGAGAGAATCTGTGCTAAAAAGACCACATCTCTCTCAAGGAGCCCATGGACATAAACACAGATGACTTCACTATAAGACAATCAGTGATAGTGCCTTTTAAGCAAGGGATATAAATCAAGTACCACCGGGATGGAGAGGATCCCTTGCTAATGTCTAGAGTCAAACTAAAGGCCAAGAAACAGCTTCTGTTGTTTTTGTCCTATGTGGCTATTTGTGGGTGGAGTGGGGGTGTAGAATTCATGCCCTCCTTATGCTTTTCTGCCAACCCCCTTCACTCCACACTTTCTTACTGCTTGACCTCGGAGCTCTGTCCTCTTCTAGGTTGGTGATGAAAAAGACATCCTGCCACCGAAGCTTCAGGATGACATCTTAGACTCTCTTGGTCAGGGGATCAATGAGTTAAAGAGTAAGTCCTTACTCTTATTTTGGGTCTCTCCAGGGAGTGCAAGGGCATGCTTTTCAATCATTCCCTTCCAGAACTAAAATGAACTCACTCAGTAGTCCTAGAGCAGCCCTAGAGGCCTAGAACCTAGGGCAAGTCTGAATTTGGGATTGTATTCTTCCTAAGCAATGGCAGAGAACCCATACCCAGATTCCCATTTCAGTCAGTAATTATGAACCCTACCCTATGGCTTTCCCCAGGAGCTTTCAGCCTGCAAGAAAGCCATTCTTGAAGGTGAGTTTGGGTAATTTCATCCTTCTGCTACCCTCTGAGATGGCCTTTATATCTCCTGCAGCTGCAGAACAAATCAACGAGCATGTTTCAGGCCCTTTCGTGCAGTTCTTTGTCAAGACTGTGGGCCATTATGCTTCCTATATCAAGCGGGAGGCAAATGGGCAAGGCCACTTCCAAGAAAGATCCTTCTGTAAGGCTCTGACCTCCAAGACCAACCGCCGATTTGTAAAGAAGTTTGTGAAGACACAGCTCTTCTCACTTTTCATCCAGGAAGCCGAGAAGAGCAAGAATCCTCCTGCAGGTACAGTAACAGTCCCCATCAGTCTAAGCCCATAGAGGGTTACCTCTGGAATAAAAAGGAAGGGAAAGAAAGAATACTTCTCTTTAGAAACCCACAAAATAGCTGTAAGTAGACTTTTATTAGTGGAGTTGAAATGACATAACCTGAAACCTAAGAAAATGTCTAATGGGCTGCCATTTTGTGGAAGTTGGTTTACCCATTAGCCAACAGGACTGAGCCCTTTCCTCTGTTTTAGTCTAGAGCTAATTCCTGCTAAGTATCCTCTGTTTATGGGCTCCTTTTTGGACAAAACTGAATGTCTGGATCTCCAGAAGCCTGTGAGGCCAGAGGCATCCTGGCAGGGATGGGAGTATGGGGAGCAGACAGGATATTTCTGATCCTTATTCCTGAGCTCATTATAATCTGCCTGACCAGATCAGATGCCTCTAACACCTGTATCTGAACCCACAGGCTATTTCCAGCAGAAAATACTTGAATATGAGGAACAGAAGAAACAGAAGAAACCAAGGGAAAAAACTGTGAAATAAGAGCTGTGGTGAATAAGAATGACTAGAGCTACACACCATTTCTGGACTTCAGCCCCTGCCAGTGTGGCAGGATCAGCAAAACTGTCAGCCCCCAAAACCCATAACCTCACTCTGAGTTTTGGTATCCAGTTATTGCTTCAAACTGGTGTCTGAGATTTGGATCCCTGGTATTGATTTCTCAGGACTTTGGAGGGCTCTGACACCATGCTCACAGAACTGGGCTCAGAGCTGCATTTTTTGCAGAGGTGACACAGGTAGGAAACAGTAGTACATGTGTTGTAGACACTTGGTTAGAAGCTGCTGCAACTGCCCTCTCCCATCATTACAACATCTTCAACAGAGAACACACTTTGTGGTCCAAAGGCTCAGCCTCTCTACATGAAGTCTGTGGACATGTAAGGACGAGAGTAAAGAGGAAAATCTTATTTTTATATGTGTCTTTGGCTTTTACTATGGGTGGAGAATGAGGAAAATAAGGCAATGAATATGACAATCAAGTGGACTACAAGTGGAGGACCTGGCCATGGGGATATGTTTGGAGTTACAGAATCATGGGGGGCAGCAGCTCTACTTCTAACAGGAAGGGTAAGAGATACTGGTAAAAGCAGCAGCAGCACTGGACACAGGGCATCCAAGTACTTGGTTTGGAGTCAGGTGTGCTTTCCAGAATCCTGGGAGGAGAGGCTGCTCACTGAAGGGAAGCAGCTTCAGTCTAGAGTAATTTGAGGATAGGAATTTCAGTCAACAGCAGCCTGTGAAGAACACTACATGGCTTCCATAAGTAGGTCTGTTTCCCCATCACTTTCAGTTTGCACTAGTCCTTTACCTTCAGTCTTGGACATCCTACCTCCAACTGATCTTTATTTTGAGCAGCACAGTCCAATTCTTTAGCTAAATGTGAAGGGATCTCTGCACTGATGTTCTTCCCCTTTGAGAAAAGAATCGTAATTTTAAGAGTCTGAAGGAGTTTAGTGGTCACCTAGTCTCTCCTCCCTTGATACCTCTACTGATACTTTCTACTCAAGCATTGGGAAGCTTTTTTAGAAGAATCTTATCTTCAAAAATTCTACCTTTTTTAATGTGTGTATCTGTGGCCCTCAGAAGTTCCTAAATTCTATACAAAGATCACAAAAGTTTCTGGAGGGTGGAACCGGGCATACTGAAGTTAAAGCCAATGTAATTTGCTTTTGGGAGTGCAGAGACCTACTGCAGGTGGCAGATGTCCCACTGTCTACACACCATGCTTAGCTACACTACTATTCTTCACAGCTTCTAGGAATTACATTTTTTTTGGTAGTTTATGGCAGTGGTGCCTAAATATAGTTGTACCTCCAAAGGTTTCAGAACAGGAACTGGAATCCTGAGAATCTTGTGAAAATACCCTCTTATGCCTCATCACAAATATACCAAATTATCTCTAGTGATAGGACCTGGAAATCTGTACTTTCTTAAAAGGTTCTTCAGGTAAGGTTTGCTGAGGTTTATTACAAATGTACCCTTGATTTGATGCTAATGCTGTATTTAGGGCTGAAGGAAGCACACACTAAATATCTGAGTGCTTTTCAGATTCCATCTATACTGAAAAAGAATCTAGGAGAATAAACACATTTCAATTAGCCCTCAACATCTTGCTTCAGAGCTTTAGCCCACTAAAGCCCAATAAAGTATAGGAGAGAACACTGCACCAGGATTCAGATCTGGATTCTAATTTTTGTTCTGAAAAATAGCAAGTGACACTGGCATGCCATTTAGCCTCTCCAGGCCTCGATTTCCACTATAGATAATACCCGATGTGTCAGTAACACAACTGACGTAACTTTCAAGTAGAATTATCCTTCCTCCTTTGTCCTGCTCTGTCCTAGCTTTTAATACTTGGTCTGCCCTAACACTTTCCTGTATGTTATTTCTTTATCCCAGATATTGGAACAATTGCTAGCAAGGAAAGGTAATGACGGATTTTCATTTCCCAATATAGTCTGGCAAACAAATTAAAGGTTTACTTCTCCTTGCTAATTCAATCTCCATGGTATTGATGGAATCATTAAAAGTGCAAGCAAGCAGCGCTCTGGCTGCCATACAAGACAGTGTAGCTACTGTTTATCCCTGATTATGGGACAAGATATAGATGAAAATCAATAATAAGACACCTCATTTTAGCCAATAGTTTAAATCTTTTCTCCTGTGTCCCTCTTCTTCAAGCAACTGAATTATCTGTATAAAATGGAAACATACCTGGTTCCCATTTCAAACGATAGTACAGATACCAAAGAGGAGAGTGCCAGAAAAGGAGACTACAAAGTGATCCCTTAGAAAAGCCCAGGCACTTGCTGAAAATTTAGGGGAAGGGTTTGAGATTTCTAACTGACTGATAATCACATAGGTGACAACTACAACACAAAAAAACCATTGACAGGAAAAATGAACATAGTTCTCCTTTTTAAAGTTTCTACAAAATAGAAACGTCACAAGACACATCACAACAATGCAGTGGACCAAATTTTCTTATTTATTAAAGAACAGAAATAAATTTTGCTTAAATTTAAAAAAATAACATTAAAACTTAGTTTATCTTTCCACTGAATAAAACTGAGAAAACGTTGGCTTTCAGATCATACATTTATTTAAAAAAATAAAATGAGAAATTGACAAAGTTACCACATTATTCTGCATGCTAACAGGATTTCCCAAGCCTGTGAGAGAATCATTTCTTGAGCAATTTAAAAAAAAAAAAAAAAAAAGGACTTCCTCAACAATGTAAAGATAGGAAATCTTTCAATCCAAATTCAAGGTCTTTATTACTAGTTCCACCTCACAAGCTAGTGGGATGTATCTGTGTCACAAGCTGAATTCCTTAGTAAAGAAAGCTTGAGAAGACACTAAACAAGGATGTTACTAAAAGACAATGATTTGTTAAAATTATAAAGCAATCATCTTTTGGCCTGCAAACAGTCAACATTAGAACTCTCCACCACTGCGGATCTGGCTCCCCATCACAATATTATTCTGAATCCAGGATAATTACAATCACATGGCATTTTTTTCTGCATGCTTTCTTGGCCCAAACCCTGCATGACAACATATACAATTTACAAGATGGGACTTGAAATTCCCATTCTCACACAGGATAGTTAGGGAGTGTTACCAATAAAGAATAAAAGTTATACAACACTGATTATTATAAATTATATTTGTTCTTATCCACCCCCATTCTCCTTAATATGTTCAGATTCTTTCCTGCAGAAAACATGGTGTTTCTATATAATACCAATTACATCATTAATGATGATTAGAATGAGCTGTAGAGACCTTGATTCTGAAGACATGTATGTGCAGGTGAGACGCAATCTGATTGCAAACACTGACACAGTAGCGGATCAAATCAAAGAAAGAGAAAATCTGGAAAGAAAAGAGACATTCTCAGCACCCATTTAGGCTCTCCCCAAGCTTCCTGAAAGTAAAGAGGAGTGGACTCTGTTCTCTCTACAGATTCACCTTCCATTCCATAAAATCATTCAATTTCCTTGCAATCTTTCCTTCACACACAAACTCTTTGTTAGAGAGACAGATGGCAAATATTTTAAGCTTTATGGGCCTTATTGTCTTTGTCACAGTTGCTTAACTCTGCCATTGTAGCATGAAACCAGCCACAGACAATATATAAATGAATGGCCATAGCTGTGTTCCAATAAAACTGTATTTACCAAAACAGGCTATGGGCCCACAGGGTGTAGTATGCCGATTCATGCTTTTTTACTCAGTCAGAAATTTGCGATTTATGAGCCCTGCCTGATGTAGGCAGGACTAGTAAGATTAATGCAAACAATAAAAGGCTCAAATACAAAGCCATAGAACTCTTACACAGCCCCATTTATGTGGATTTCTGACATTCCAAATCACTACAATTATATGAACCAACTCTCATGACTGGTTCATCAAAATAAGAAAACAAGCAACCTTCAAACCCTCAAACCATGAAATAAGACTTAGTACAATACCTACCAGGGCAATCCAAAGTACAATATATTCATCAATAAAGCTGTTAAAATACTGGTCCAGAAACAAAAGTGCCGGACCTATGAATGCTGTGTCATGCAAATGCATTTCACTTTTCGTCATGTGTGCAACCTATGAATAAAACAGAATAACGTAGGCATTTTCCTAAGAGGACAATTGTGAGCTACATAGTAAATCATATTGTGCTCAGATATCAACTTCCAATTATTATTTAGGAATAGCTGTTGAATTCCCAAAACTAAAAACCCAACAATATGAAATGTGTCTGAGAAAGAAAGGGATATATCATGTCAACTAATCCTACAAAAGATGCTTTTCACAAGGAGCCTTAATTTGAGTGTCCAGATTGAGACTGAAGAATGTAGATAAACTGAACAACCAAATTAAACAGTGGATAAAAAAGTGAAAAGCTGTATGTTTTCCAAGAACTTCCAGTAACTTCAAATTGTAGCTTCACAAAAGAGTAAAAATAGTTCCCATGTTGATATCAAGAGATTCTGATTAGAGGAGGGCAAACTCTAGGACCATTTACGAAGCTACAGATTGAAAACTATAGCCATAAAACCAAAATAAGATGAAAGTGAAAAACACAACAAATAAAAACTCAGGTGCTTACCACAAGCTTATTAGTGATTTTAGCAGACACAAAACCAAATGTCAGTATATAAAGACAGGGATGCTTTTCAAAAAGCTGAACTGCAGATTTCTTGTAGATCATTGCAGCTAATGTAATCACTGATCCAATATGGAGAAAAGGAGAAAGGACACTTGTTCCCTGTACAGAGTGAAGAGAAGAGTTAACAGTGTTCAGTACTCATCAGATACTACATGGATCTGCTGCAGAACAGTTCAACTCAAACTTTCAGGAACCTCATGGTGGCTGATAGGGCAGCAATTTCTATAAATCACAAACTAGAAGAGCCAATGAAAAGTAGCAGCATAAATTGATTAGGCACAAACTGAGGATTTCACTTAAGAGACCAGGCTTATTTTTACAAAGCAGCTCATACTTTAAAAAACATGTGAGTAAGTGTGTTTGTATGTGTGTATGCATAAAAGTATGAATATATAAAGCACATAAATGCGGGTAAGTATATATAAAATTGAAGTTTTGAACATTAGTTTCTTTAAAGGCTAAGTATAAATTATAAATTAACAAATGATTTTATACATTTGAAATAAAAAACAAAATGACAACAAAACCAAGTCCTAGTGTAAACAAGCGTTGAAAATCTTAAGACATACTTACTGCTATTGTTGATCCATTTTTGCCAACACCACCTGTGAAGATTACACGGAAGTAATTTGTACAGGAAAATATGGTCCCTGCTACAGTACAAAGTGCAGGAAAAATTTTCATTTGAATATTCAGCACTGGAATCTTTAATGGGTAGAGAGAGAAAACAATTAAAACATACACAAACTAAGAAAACAGTCTAATATTTGATTCATATTCCCCAAAACTTTCCATTCCCTCCAATTACAGAAATATGTAAAGTAATGAAAGTGTCCTTTTCCTCTTCATTATAAGCAATATAGCAAGTCTCAAGAGTTGAGACTATTTAGAAATTAATCTCACTTCTGACATCAACCTTGAAAAAAAACAAAACAAACGGATTCAACTTTATTGACTTGTGTCACAAGCTAAGTTAGGTTCACCTAATGCATCCCAGTGGTCTTGCAACAGTGAACCAGGATGTGTTCTGGCCTTTTAATAAAAGGAGTGCACCTTGCCTTTTTCTTTGTATATGTTTTTGAATTCTACCTCTAAATCTGTAGAACATTCATAATTGTTGTGAGGAAGTATGAAGCATAATAGAAATGTTGCAACTAGATATAAAAATCTGCAGAGTATAGAGAATGGAAGACAAAATTTCTATTCAGAAGAGTTCCCAACTCTAAATTGTTAGGATACAGGCAGCTAGTAAAAGCAGAAGGCAACTAAGAAGGCATTCACATGCAGGAGAAAAAACAGGTCAAGTACATTCAAACAGATTCTACTATTGTGCATCCAAAATTTTGAAGTTTAAATGTACTTTTCAGAAAAGTGAATAATATATTCATAAAGTATACCAAAAATGTGTTTATTTACCTGAGGTATGGGGGACAGAGTGGATTGATGTCATGCATTTTTGCAAACACAATATCCATCATTTAAAATGAAATACACTTGTACTGAATTTTAAAAATCATTTAAGAGTCTCTTCTTTTTCGCATCCCTCTCTTTAGCTTTTTTGGTCTCAAATTTTGTCCAATATGGATTGAAAAGAAAGCAACGGTAAAATAAATGATGTAGTCTAGTAATAGAAACAAATGATTATAGAAACAAGATTCCAAAAGCCCCCAATGGTTTAATAAGCCATGAGTTCTTACAATGAAAAAAAAAATTTTTTTTTTTTAATTGAGACAGTCTGCTCTGTCACCCAGGCTGGAGTGCAGCGGTGTGATCTTGGTTTACTGCAAACCCCGCTTCCCAGGTTGAAGTGATTCTCCTGACTCAGCCTTTTGAGTAGCTGGGATTACAGGTGCCTGCCACCATGCCTGGCTAATTTTTGTATTTTTAGCAGAGATAGGGTTTCACCATGTTGGCCGGGCTGGTCTCGAACTCTTGACGTCAAGTGATCTGCCAGCCTCAGCCTCCCAAAGTGCTGGGATTACAGGTGTGAGCCACCATGCCTGGTCACAATGAAAGCATTTTAATTAGGGCTGTTTACACTTTGTACAGCTGTCATCTATCTACACTTTTAAAATCAAATAGCAAATGTGGCACTTCCTACTATATAGAAAACCTCAGTTAAGACTGGAAGACATAAATCTTAATGGTTGGATACTTTATTTCTTCAAAACTCTCAAGAACTCACTTTGTTTAGATAACTCTGTTACCTCTTGCAAAAATGCAGCTCTAAAAAAAAAAATGAAATCAAATGTTCAAGTTTAAGTTGTACTGTAGCAGTGTTAAATTTTCTAAAATTAACTAGAGCAACCTAAAAGTCAAGTCCTAAACTTTATGGAGTATCCTAAATGGTTATCTTCTCCCCCTAAATCTCCAACCTCTACAGTCTAAGTTCAAAACTTGTTTTCAAGAAAGGAGAAAATCAACACCACGGTTGCTTTGAACTCCAAGAGGTTTTTCTGCTCTTGTTCAATAAACTAGGGACATTACATTCTCAATCTGATGCACCCGGCTGAAACTCAATACTGTGGCTAGTTTCCTGGTTCCCAGCTTCTCTTCCCACCCCTCCCACTTTTGACTCCATAGAGACAAAGGATCTCTCTGGCAAAAGGGAAAACACTATATTTCCCTCAGATTCCAAAAGAAGCAAAGCATTATTCTATTACAGGGACAGCCCTGTATTAGGGCCAGGGTACTAAATGAGTACCATCTCTGTATAATAGTCATCTGTGTCATAAATGAACTGAATGAGAGTCATAACTCTATTTAAAATTTGGTGAAATTGCTTTGGGATCATAAAAATTGTTGCCCTTTGAAAGAAGAATAAACACAAACATTAGAAAAGCCAGGAAAATTAGTACATGGCTTGGACCACAAAGTAAGAAAGCAAGCTATTGACCTAGGAGCAAAGTCTCATAGATTCTTAAGGTTTTCATCACTTCTGTCACATGTTAGCTATATACACCAAAACATAAGCTCCTGAATGTCGGATTTTGTTTGAATTGATTTTGTACACTCTCTAGAGCCCTGGTTATTGTAGGTGGCTCAATACACATTTGTTAAACGAAGATTAAAATCTTCTCCCTTTCTCTTACTTTCTATGTAGAACTCCTGTTTTGGGAGAGTATGAAGAAACATCTAGCCCCCACGTTAGCAATGAAAAAGAAAGTGAGCTACCAAGAAAATATGAGGCAAAGTGAAGGAAAAGCTCAAGTCAAAGGAATCTCAAGTCTCACCAGGTGATCCTACTACTTATAAAAAACACAAAGTGTTGCCATTCTCACCCCACGCTTAAGATCAAGGAGGGTGGCACATTCTGTCTTTCCCTCAAGTCAAAAAGGACAGGCACATTCTGTCTTTCCCAACCTTTTTCTTTCTGTCATCATCTTGGAACTTATCAAAGGTGGCCAAAGTGCATCCACTCTCTAGAAATAGCCAAAGAGCTATACCAAAGACATCTTTATGTCAGGTCTGCTTGAAGTTTCAAGTCTTTAAGAGTTGGGAAGAATAAGAATTCCTTTGGGTCATGGTGTCTGTCCTACAGCCAGGCAAAAACTCTCCAGACTCATACCATGAAGGTATGCATCCAAATAATAACAATGTAATGAAATTCACTTTTAAAAAGGTTCGAGATAGAAAAAGAAAATCTTAAATTATCAGTATCTTTACCAGATTACAAAGGTCATGTTTTTTGGTTCAATAGCTTGTATTAATGCAGACTAATATCAGTTAGTAAACTTTGACTAGTTTTCTTATAAGCATGATAAAATGTCCTTATAGGCTTTGTACATCAGAGCAGAAATAAAAAGTATCATTTTGAGATTAGACACTTTCCTTCAAAGAATGTGGGAATGCCTGTTTGTAAATCATTTTAATGTAAATGAATTCCACCAAAATACAGCAAATGTTAACATAATTAGTGTCTACAAAGGAATATCACCCTATCAGAATTATTTAAGTGTAAAGGCATTTTAAAGTCTTGTAGTTCAAGAATGAGATATAATCAATTTATACTACATAGAACGTCTTCAGTCTGACCAAATGAGTCCTGAAACCTCACCTGCAGTGGTAACACTCACCTAGTTGCCTTAACTGAATTCCAGAAAGTCCCTTATGGCTTAATACAATTTGATCAATTACCACATTTAAAAGACTCAAGCATCAGTAAAAGTAACCATGAGTTGATGATATTAAGTCTCTTCCAAAGTAAGAATATATTCTTCTAGGTTTTTTTTAAAGAGAGATATGATAGAAGATAGTTCCAAGGCATTCTAAAAGGAATGTCTTTTGGGGAAGTAACAAACAAAAAATATGTTTTTTGTTTTTTGCAATGTATAAAACAAGCACTGACTTTTATGCATGAAGACAATTTCTTTCCTTTGGAAAAAAAAAAGGAAAACAACAACAACAACAACAATAACTATAACCTTTGGTAAAAATTCATCTCTTTGGGGAAAAAATTTGGCAAAGAATGGGTAATCCATATGTAATAGATGCAAATCACTTACCTTTACAAAACAGCTGATCTTCTGGAATCAGCCTTATGAAGACACCTGCACTGTTTTTATTTGTTCTGACCATAAACTTACTTTCTAAATGCCAATAAAAGCCTTCAAACTTAATGAGGATTTGGAAGGCAATTTCCATTTTATGGCCTCAATCTCAGAAGAGATGTAAATTTCATACCTGAACCCTAAGTAAATATCTTTTCTCCATTTGGCACACAAATAAGTGAGAGCTCAATATGTAGTACTTGTTCCTGTATTAACAGAATGCAATTCAAAACAGCACTTTCAGTAATGAACCTTAATGCTAAGTAAAAAGAAAAAAATAATATAGTGATCTGGGGTCAATTATGGGAATCTGTATTGGGAGTTGTTAAAAAAGAAAAAACATAATATTTCACTAAGTCTCCAAATATATCACCAGAGAAGTCAGGTTGTTCCCTTTTAGTTTAATGATGCTAACAGTAGGACCAAAGTGCTAACAGTAGGATGAAGGGGCAGGGGGAGAATCTGTTTTCCTGTTGCCACCTCACCTCACGAATCCTGAAATTAGATTGCTGGTTTACTGGGTCTGGGAACTCCATTTCAGATGTGAATCTGAGAGTTCCTCAGATAAAATATATAATTTAAAAAGGATGGTTATATTAATTACAAGACAGGACAAAACATTTGATCTTTATAAAATAAAAAATTTTATCTACTATGTACATGTGTAGGTTATATGTATAAATCATAATAGAAAAAGGTAAAAAGTATACCTGAAGGAATTTACTACCAGGCATCACCTAAGAAATAAGGATATGTATATAACGTGCACAGACAACTTCATTTACAATGTTTTATGCATTTCCATATTTATAACAAATAATTAGGCACACAGGTTGAGCATCCCTAATCTGAAAATCCAAAATCTAAAATGCTACAAATCCCAAAACTTCTTGAGTGCCAATGTGATGCCACAAGTGGAAAATTCCACACTTGAGCTTATGTGACAGGTCGAGGTCAAAACATAGGTGCACAAAAGTTTATTCAGCATCCCCAAGGGAAAAATGACCCTCCCAGCCCCCTTCATAGCTGCAATATATCTTTGTGCACAGACCCATATCCTGTCACGTAAGTACACCCACAAAGGGTAATAAAATGGCATTGTGCAGGCTGGACATTCCAACAACAGGTTCTCCCCAATGCCCGACATGGGGCCAAGAACTAAGTGAATTACTGCTTTTTAATTTTGTTTCTGTGTTTTGCTTATTCTCTGCTGTGTGGTATAAAGATATTGTTGAAAATGTCAAAAAGGCCTGCAGATACTTTTTTGGTTAACAGTGATAACATACAGGTATTCTGGTGATGCTATTGGGCTGCTTCACTACCCTGACCACATTATCTTTTCACTGATATGTCTTATTTTTTGCTAAATATATCTATGTGTAAATAAGTGTTAGAAAATGACTGCTTAAGAGCAGTATGTAAATTGAGAGTCAGGAGTAACACTGATGCCAAACCACGGATTATCCACATGGGTGGCTAAGATAGTAACACTTTTGCTTTCTGATGGTTCAATACACATACTTTGTTTCATCCACAAAATTATTAAAAATATTGTATAAAATTACCTTCGGGCAATGTGTATAAAGTGTATATGAAAATAAATTTCATATTTGGACTTGGTATCTCAAGATACCAAGATATCTCATCATGTATATGCAAATATTGTAGAACTTGAAAACATTTGAAATCTGAAATACTGGTCCCAAGAATTACAGACAAGGGATACTTCCCTTGTATAAACCAAACACTGACTTGTTTTCCAATAATCAAGCCAGAAATCCCACTTTTTGGATATTGGTATGCTGAAACTTTATGTACAAGATATTACAAATAATTTTTGGGGGAAAATTTTGGTATACGAGGGTTATAAAAATAATAATCAACATAGTCAAGGGATATAAAAACTTTAGGAGTGGGGGTAAGCTTTAGGCTTTATGATCTGCTTTCAGGAAAACAAAAACTATTATTTCCTTCCTATAAGGCAAAACTGTTATTAAAAAAAAGAACTAGTCTACTAAAGAGCAAAAGTAATAAAATTCGTATTTCCTACACATTAGTCTCAAAAGCCAATAGGGTCTCTATAGTGAAATCTAAGATACATAAATGAATGATATTATGTACATAACTGAATAGTTTCAGAATTTTCCCAGTTGACTGTGGATTATTTTTATTCCTTCATCTCTTCCCCCTTCACAGATTCATCTTCCCAACAAAAGATACTTAACAAATCATTTCTGGCAATAAATACTTTGGGTAGTATATCAATTACACTTCCTCAAGTACCTAATTTTCCATCGTAAAGTGAGTTAGGTAAGGGAAAAATGTTGCTCAGTAAATTTCCCTTATACTTTAAAATTAATCTGATTTTTAAGAATTACATTAATTTAGGTCTAGTAAATCTTTTCTTTGTTAAGATTTCACCAAATGAATGATAAATACTGTATTCTGAAGGGGTGATGGTAGAAATCGGCAATTAACTGATGACCAGGGGAGTACAAACTATGACGACCCCAATCTGAAAGAATACATTAAAACTGTAAGAGCAGCAACAACTTTTGAGTGCTTATTATTTGATAAGCACTATTCTAAGTGCTTTACACAATATATTAACTCCTTTAATGCATAAAATAACTTTATGAGATAGGTAATACTAATGACCTCATTTTACAGAGGAGGAAACTAAGCTAGAGAGAGTTACACAACAGATTTAAGTTCACACAGTAGGCCATGGAGCCTGGGTCAAACGCACACAGTCTGGTTCCAGAACTCGTGTTCTTGGCCCCCATATTTTACTCCCTACCTCAGAGGTTTTTGGAAAAGAATCTGTGTTTGTAGGAGTGACTATATTTCAGGTAGACCTGGAAATCAAGGTCCAAGCTCGTTCAAACAATTCCATGGCACTGATTTCATTCAACAGGTATTTATCCTGTTTTGGATTAACTTACAATCTCAAATTTGTTATTCAGCTTTAAGTATATGACAGAAAAACTAGTAGACTCATGTAGTTAAGAAAGAGAATAAAAGGTCTAATTTAATCTTGTCACTGGTTAACTTGTTATACTGTCTGCTGTTTCCTCATCTGTAAAATGAGATGACAATACTAATTCAGATTCTCAATGGCCTTCAAAAATAATAGCCCTGGAATAGTCCTAACGTTCTACGTAACTCCAAGTAGTAAAATTCACCATCCTCTAAAGAGAAGTTGTGTTCTACTGTTTGCTATGACTTTTCATTTTCAGAAAAAAATAATTTCACACATTACCCTTTAACTGGATTATTCCATATTAGAAAACACAAGCAAAAGACAACATGCATTACATGGGATACACAATGTGAACAAAGTTACCATAGATTGCCAAAAAGGTGGTCCTCCAATCACTGCCAGCAAATGCATGATTATTATGAAGATTTGCACTTCAGTCACATCAATTCTGATTAGGTACAAAAAGCCAAAAGAGCAGAATTAGTCACAACAATTTCAAGTTAATTACTTGCAAGCTTAGCAGCATTCCTCTATCATGCACAATAGAAAAAAAAATCTCAAATATTGAGGAAAGGGGAAAAGGAGGCATCAAAAATTTGTTAAGAGCAAAATCATATAAAATCCATAGCCTTTTAATTTAATTTGATGAATTTCAAAGAGCAATAAAAACCCCTCCTTTCCAAAGGAAATTTCTGACTCATTGAAGTTAGGCTGAAACCACAGGTTAACCTTTCCCACCAAAAAAAAAAAAAAAAATTGAGGAGGTATTAAATTTTGAGTATCAAGCAGAGGATTACATTGCACTGCTATAAAATATGAAATCTTGAAATAAGTGCTCTGTAGTATCAGATGAAATAAACGGTGTGCTTTAATTAAAGTAACATAAATCACTGAGACTTTGTAAAACTTACTGTTCTTTAGATATATTCATTTAATGTCTGCCATTTATAGGTGTGAAAAAAAAATCTCCTCCAGTTCTCAAATTCCTATTTTTACTAGGTTAACTACTCTAAGACTTCTGCAAAGAAGATACTGAAAGCAGCCAAGAATTAGCTTTGGGGTTGCTGAAAATAATTTTACAGTCAAGAAGAGACAAACCTCATGCACAACACAGGGCAGCAGAAATTAGAAGCCTGAAAGTGTGAAAAAAAGAACATGGGCAAAAAGATTGAGAAGCAAAACATATGCTGTTTTTCCTTTCCTCCTGTAAACTAGCACTTTCTACAATTCTGAGATTATCATTCTTAGATTACTGGATTCAAATGCCTTCTATTTTGAGAACTTACGCTACAGATATGCTTGCACAAAATGATGTTTGTACAAGGTTATTCACCATGGAATTATAAATTTATAATAGCATAATTTAAAAAAATTCCCTCAGAGGGAATAGTTACATAAATTATGGTACTTCCATAAAATAGAATATTTTGCAGCTTTTAAAAAGAGTAGGGCAGCTCTCTATATACTGATATAAAAAGTAGCAAAGATATAGTAAGTGAAAATAAGTTGCAGAATGTGTACAGGCTATGTTTTGTGTAAAAAAAGAGACAAATAATATTCTACTTTTATTTTTGCCAGTAATTGCATAACAAATTTCTGGAAAGATACATTACAAACTAAGAGTGGTGGCTACCTATTGGGAGTACAGTATAGAAACTGGGGAGCTGGGAGATAAGAATGAGGAGACTTCTCACTGTATACCTTTTTATAATGCTAGTTTTTCAACAAAGTGAATAATTTATCTATTAAAAGTAATTAGTCTAAAAGTAGATAACAACAGCAAAGGGATTCAATTCCCAGAACAGAACAGAGCCTCCATTTCTAAAAATATGTAAAGCAGATAATCTGTAATGTGAGTTTAAGATACATAAGCTGTCATGCTGTGATAAGTAACTGGGTTGAAACTAATGTCTTGCAACTAAAAAAAATGGGTCTTTGTTTGCCCAAGAATGTTTTTTTAAACAGAAGCTTATTTAGCTGCAAACATACAGTGATGTAGTTATCTTGATATACACATTGAAAAAAAAATGGACTGAATTAGGCTAAAAAGAATCTGTAGAGCTGACCTGGTGAGTGGTGTTGCCAATAAGGGGAATTACACTCAGTAGCAGATTCAGGAGACTAAGCAGGTAGGTGTCAAAGATGATCGATTCTGTCTTGGGTGGAGGAGGGTAGACATCTTAGAACATTTTGCTGGATATATGAAGTAGCCTTTTGGAAGGGGAAGGGCCAGAAGTATAGAATTACAAAATAAAAATGGAGGGAACCTCATGCAATTAATCTTTGCACCATGGATGAATATAAAAGAGAATAGGAAACATAAAAGATCTTTACAAAGTCTCAAATTGGGATTCTTAGGGCAAGTTTTATAGAATAGTCATTTGAAACTTTTGACAGAATTTTCTTAACCATTCTAATACTGACATTGTATTTAGATGAATAATGTCTTACTGTTATGGAGAGAGGGCCAGGAAACTTACTTACCAGTTGGTAGTTAGTTAAGAGTATTTTTTATTTGCTTATCTGATTTAGAAGAATATTCTGAACTCCAGGATGAGAATCTTCTGCTCTGAATCATGAGAACTGCCTATCATCACTCCTGGAAGTGTGGTTCTAATCTTGACTGTCAATGAAAAAGGGTGCATGCAGTGCAAAGTCATTCCCAGGAATGGGAACTAAAGCAAGCTAAGGGGGACAGGTGGTAGAAATGATAAACAAGAGTTTACGATTTTGTTTAGAAGACAGCTAGTTATGTGACAATCCATTCTTTCACCTTTCCACTAAGAAGTCTCAGTATGGGCTCAATTTACTGTAACACATACTAGAAAGAGGCTCATTTTAATCTTTTTGACCATACAGGAAATACACAGTTATTTAGAGGACAGAATATTATATAAGGGCAGGGATTTGGCATGTCTGTAATCACTTCCTTTTTATTGTTATTATTATTTTAAAAATGGAGAATCATCAGTGGTAATATTCCCAAGTGTTGGGACTATTCCTCAAAACCAAAACAAAGAAACTGACCACTACTACCACACCAAGAAAAAAACAACAAAAAACCCTTCAAGACACATGGGTTATGTGGTCAAAGAGGACCCAAACACCAGTGATTTTTTAACAAAACATATGGGAAAACAAATTTCTTATGTGTCGCATTAGATTTCTACAGCCTAAAGTTGTAGAGGGAGAAAATTAAATGATACTAACCACAATTTTCTATATCTATGAAGGTACATGAACATCTTGACTGGTGCTGCTTTAAAATAATTTCTTGGCTGGGCGTGGTGGCTCACGCCTGTAATTCCAGCACTTTGGGGAGGCCGAGGCAGGCGGATCACCTGAGGAAGGGAGTTTGAGACCAGCCTGACCAACATGGAGAAACCCCGTCTCTACTAAAAATACAAAATTAGCCAGGTGTGGTGGCACATGCCTGTAATTCCAACTACTCAGGAGGCTGAGGCAGGAGAATCGCTTGAACCAGGTAGGCGGAGGTTGTGGTGAGCTGAGACTGCGCCATTGCACTCCAGCCTGGGCAACAAGAGCAAAACTCCGTCTAAAAAATAAATAAATACATAATAATTTCCTATTTCTACTTCATTTTAATATAGGTCGTCAAAAGACAAAAAAGAATTCTCCCAATTACTGGGGATAACCCATAATGAATATTCTCATCAGGATGCACTTAAATTACTATGACAAGCCAGAAACAAACACTGTTTTGATGGCTGTCACAAAAAATAAAAAGAAGCAAACCATTCATCTGATGGGGAAGCTATAAATTTGACAGTCTGAGGTCAAAATAACCTTCAACGCCTGTAATAAACTTTATGCCAATCATTCCTTACAACACCCTAATGGTCTACTGATTAAGAGAGAATAAAGTGTACTAAATGAATATTAATAATTTAAACTTTTAAACAAGGGAACAGAGCATCTCTTTAGTTGGAGTGACTATCTCAGGAGGTCTTCATCACTACAAAAAGCTTAGAAAACTCCCTGATCAAGGCAGTTATTACATCAGAAGTGCAAAATAGCTTTTAAAAGGGGGTAGAACAACTCCAAAGTAAGTTAGCTAACTATGAGAAAAGTTTCTATTTTGAAAGTTTCCATTTTTGTTTATCAGTGTTCAGAGAGATGCCTGACAAATGCATTTGGTTTGAATTCCAGAACTCAGTTTTAATTGAGGGATGTGAAGGGATTTAAATGGCATTCTATGAAAGCTAAGCACATTAATCATCTTTCCCACAAATTTTTAATGTCTTTCCCCTCTAAAAGCAGAAACAGACAATCTATTGTTCTTCTACATGTGACATATGCATTTCAAAGATACACTTGCAGTTATTTTGTAAGTATTTTTGTTAAACCATAAATAGTAAATATAATTGTGTTGTAGTTTGGCAACACAATTGTTTATATTAGTTTGGTTAACATAGGATATGCACTAGGGATAAATTCACAATGTCAAAGAATCCCCGATTTGTACAATTTGACCTGTGAGCTATTGTTAAAGAGAAGCACTTTGTTTAAAAAAATCATCTATTTGAAGACATCTAGATTCTTACTCAAGGATTAGATAGCTATTAACTCCAGGTTTATAATTATCTGTAAATGGATCTGAAGCTCTAGGTAACTTAAGGATAACCAGAGCATGACATTTAGTATAGATTCTACCAGAAATACCATGGGTGGGGTGAACTGTTGGTGGACTGAAATAAAGATTAGCCTAAAAATTCAATATACTGACTTTGAATATTTTACTTTCTACCCTTGATAAGGGACAAACTGGACATGGTAATCTTAGTATTAATAACATTAACCATACAACTGAGAGATAACTTGGAGTATTTTTAATTCAAGTGTTATAAATTGGGAAAACAGACAGCAAGACAAGTCTATTTTTGAAATAAGCTTAATTATTAAAAACACATTACCTACCACATGAATGACTATATGGATCTTCAGACTTTCTGAGAAGACTAAAAAGAAAAAGCCCATTGAATAACTCTGAGTAAGAAGAGAAAAATATAGCCAAAGGCTAGAATAGAACAAGTCCTCTAATATAAAAAGAAATAGAGTATAGGTCTCAAATTTAAGGTGCAGTCTATCTTTATCACCTTTGAAAACAATAAGACCCGAAAGGAGAATCCTCTCACAATCTCTGAGTTAAATAAAGGGATCATGAACTTATTCTTCCTCTCTAACTGGCACAATACAAAATTTGCCAACCATTGGGAGTCACCTAAAACAGGTCTTAATATAGCAATAATGAAGACTTATTATATCCTTAGCACTACAGTAAGCACATTACATTCTTCACCCTTCTAATCGCGACAACCACCCTAGGAGGTAGGAAATATCACCATTTTGTAGATGAGAACATTTAGAAAGGTCAAGTGACTTTTCCAAGGTTATAAAGAAAATAACCTTGAAGAGAAACCGGAGTATTGTTCCTATGTGGTGCTAAAACTCTTTGTATTCTAATACAATTTCACCAAAAATGCTAGAATATAACAGGAAATAGCTTATAGATAGTTTACATGCTAATAAATCAAATTTACTTAGAAACAAATTATTAAGGACAATTCTTTCTGAAGGTTTTTTCCAAACTTCATTAAAAAAGAGTATATTTGACAATCTCATTTTAATTATCAAATCAGTTTAGGCAATAAGTATTAAAAGCAAAAGAAAATCGCCGGGCGCGGTGGCTCACGCTTGTAATCCCAGCACTTTGGGAGGCCGAGGCGGGAGGATCACGAGGTCAGGAGATGGAGACCACGGTGAAACCCCGTCTCTACTAAAAATACAAAAAATTAGCCGGGCATGGTGGCGGGCGCCTGTAGTCCCAGCTACTCGGAGAGGCTGAGGCAGGAGAATGGCGTGAACCCGGGAGGCAGAGCTTGCAGTGAGCCGAGATCGCGCCACCGCACTCCAGCCTGGGTGACAGAGCGAGACTCCGTCTCAAAAAAAAAAAAAAAAAGCAAAAGAAAATCTCCACAAGTTAGCAATTGGTAAAAGAAAAGACAGTATATACAGAGAAAACAAAGTATTTTTAAAGCTTTTTTATGATGTTAAAATGCATTAGTTTTTAGAAAAATTTTAATAGAAAAGGCTCTATAAATATAGGGTACTTTGTTATCATAGACAAACAAGGTGAAAGTAGATACAGTCAATATTCTGACTGTTAATTTCATTAAGAACATTGGTGGAAAAGACCTTTGCTAAGTATAATCAACAATAATAAAAAAGGGGCTATCAAAAATTATAAATCTACAAATCTAGGCAACTGCAATGAGCATAAAGCTACAAGTCTTTGGAGAAAGTACCAGAAGACAGTGTAAGGGTAAAGGGAGGCTAACAATATACTTCTTAGTACAGTCGGCCCTCTCTATCTGTGGGTTCTGCATCCAGGAATTACACCAACCACAGATCAAAAATATTAAAAGTTGTGTCTGTACTGAACACGTACAGACTTTTTTCCTTGTCATTATTCCCTAAACATTATAGTATAACAACTATTTACTTGGCATTTACATTGTGTGAGGTATAAGTAACGTAGAATGACTTAAATTATACAGGAGGATGTGTATAGGTTCTATGCAAGTACTACACCACCTTATATCAGGAACCTGAGTATCCCTGGATTCTGGTATTTGCAGATCTTGGAACCAATTCCCCACAGATACGGAGGGACAACTGTATTTTCCACATTCCAAGGTTATTTTGAAAAAAGATGCAGAATATCCCTCCATATGAATTTGTCCTCAAAGCCATCATTACTGCCACTGAATAACTGGATTTACAACACTGAAATATACCTTTCAGACAGAACTCAGCCAGGCGGGTGGATCACGAGGTCAGGAGATCAAGACCACCCTGGCTAACATGGTGAAACCCCATCTCTACTAAAAATACAAAAAATTAGCCGGGCATGGTGGTGGGTGCCTGTAGTCACAGCTACTCGGGAGGCTGAGGCAGGAGAATGGCCTGAACCTGGGAAGCGGAGCTTGCAGTGAGCTGAGATAGCTCCACTGCACTCCAGCCTGGGTGACAGAGTGAGACTCTGCCTCAAAAAATAAAAAAAAATAAAAAAAAAATAAAAAGAACTTGGCCAACAAGGAATTCACTATTTCTGTATTATTGAAGCAATATTAAAACGTTTACAATTCTTTTTCTTTCAGGGCAGGAGACCTAATGTAGGAAACTTAATAAACCCTTGCATTGATATAATGATCTGTCAGGTTTTCATTTGAACAGTTCTCCAACATTCTCTGAACTGCCAAATAAACTGAATCTAAGCCCTATTTTTTCTTATGCTAAAGTGTGAATGATTCTGGACTATCTTACTGGGAAAACATTTCCTAACAATGTTTTTAAAAGTCATAAGGTCAAAACTGCAGTTATAAGAAAAGAAAGAAGGGTGAATGCAGTGGCTCATGCCTGTAGTTCCAGGGCTTTGGAAGGCTGAGGCAGGAGGATGACTTGAGGCCAGAAGTTCAAGACCATCCTAGGCAACACAGCAAGACCTGTCTCTACAAAAAAAAATTTAAAAATTAGCCAGGTGTGACGGTGCAGAAAGGTGAGGTGAGAGGAGCACTTCAGCCCAGGAGTTTCAAGGCTGCAGGGAGCTATGACTGTGCCACTGCACTCCTGCCTGGGTGACAAAATGAGACTCTATCTCAATTAAAAAAGAAAAAAAAGAGAGGAAAAAGATACATTACTTTTAGCAGTACATTAGAGAAATACGTATTTACTGAAAAGAAAAACAACAAAAAAGGAAAGTATTCAAGGAATGACTATAGTAACATGAAAAGCTACGGATATTTAGTTTCAAAAGCACAACTAAGAGTGAAAAACATTAAGCAAAACAAACAGAAATAAAAATAGCTTCCAGCATAAATATTATACAACACAAAGACTGCTGTAAACTCAAGCAGAACTAGTACTAGACTGCTTAAAGTATATGCTAAAGAAGTTAACAGAATAAGCAGAATCTTTCCTACATTAATATAGAATCATCTCAACTTCCTTACCTAAGAAAAACTCTGCTTGCTTTATTCTGTTTTCAAAATAGAAATATAAAAAAAATTCTATTTACTGGTGGAAAGGTACTTGTTTTAAAAAATAGTACATAGAATAAAAATAATAGGCACAATAGGCAAACGGGGGAATTGACTTTAGCATCAAATCACCAGAAATACCACTTTTTAAAAATTTTATTTAATAGGGTGGATTTTTATTGCCCTAATATTATACATTAAAATTATGTTTTCTAATAACCTGTTTGTGACATACCAACAGGTAGGCTTTTGATTTTTCATGTTTTAATTATTCTGTGCATGACAAAGGTGCTGTCTTTACTGAGTTCACACCATTGTACATCAGATAGCATGAATATTCTAGCAGTTACCGTGAAGTTCCAGAACCAAGGCCCCAGGGTTCCTGTGAGAAGCTGGCATATTATAATTATGATCTGGGACTCTGTAACATCGAATCTATGCATAAGGAAACAAACATTTCAAAATAACTTTACTCAGAACTTTTGCTAAAGAGCCCTACTAACACAGGTAACAAAAATAGATTTAAAAAGTAGCATTCTTCTTACAAAGACACCTAAAGATGGAATGATACAATTTATACAGTACTATACTATCCTTATACATACATACATAGTTCTTATCAAGATAGAAGTTAAAAAATTAAAACTGTAATATACTGGAAAAATGACTTTTAAGTAGGCAGCTGGAGACACTAATACTAAAAACACAGACTCAACTCTAATTACCTAGTAGTGATGAATATTACTTGCCAAATAATTACACTATGACATAAATCCCTTTAGCACCAGAACTGATCTAGACTTCCCTGTAGATAGGAATTCTTCTTAGAAGTCCCAATGTACATTTTGAAAAACCACTAATCCATCTTATGCTTCTTCCCTGTCCCAAGCCTCACCACACTCCTACCTCTGCTATCTCAAAAAAACTAGCATATATGTGGAAAGGGTAAGTGGGAAAGAATCTAATCAAGAGTAACTTCTATTTGGATATGGTTAGAGCAAAAATCAAATTGGCCATCTCCTTATCCTATTTCCTGATAATCTCTAGTCCAGAAGTTTTCTTTTTTCCTCTTTCTCTTCCCTAATTCCACACCAGCATTATAATACTCCACTACATTGGATTAGTTTACTAGTGATAAAAATAAGTAAAACATCCAGTTCAATAACTTAAAAAGTTTGGAAACACAGATAATAACACACAAAAAAGTAGCAGTATAGACTAGGCTTCAAATAAAAACTACTTAAACAAAAATTAAGAACTGAGGAATGCTAATGAGATAGATAAATGTCCATGATTTTACCTGGTGATCTGAGAGGCCAAACTGCAATCTAGGTTTTACATTAATACAAATGGTTGTTTTAGGACATCATCTATGGCAACTGCTAAAATTAAATGAACGGAGCTGAGGCCCAAATGAACAAATCATTGCTGAAAAAAAGCTACACAGGGAAATTGGAAACTGGAAGGAAAACCTCTGGTATTTAATAATTCATGTGATAAGTATTAGACATTTAAAGATAAATAGATTCTATGCAGGGATTAGAAAGTTTCCCAATTCTGAATCCATAGAAAGTGGATTATACATTAACAAACAACAGTTTTTTATTATCAAGAGGTCTTCAAATAATTATTCTTTAAAAATTACCTGGACAAAAAGATGAACTAAATTTGTCAGACTACCTAGTGGAATACATAGCCTATTAACTTTTTTCATTTAACTATAGAAAAGAAAGAGTGGGAAGCTACTTACTTACATAGAAATAAACATTTGGTGACAGGGTTTTTAGCTAATGTAAATGTGAAACTTTAGAAGCATGAGTTGAAAAATGTAATAAAAGCGAAAATCAATACTCTGCCTACTGTAATTATAAATAAGTACATTTGTAATAATATCTGTGTAGAATTAGTAGACTCACAGACTTTATAAACAGAAAGAACCTTATAGATCATCTAATCTAAAGCTTATTTTACAAATTAGGAAATGAGGCCCATGAAAGTTACAAGCCTTGCCCAAGCTGATATATAAAAAAGATAACTTAGAGATTAACATTTGAGCCAACATATATTGGCCCAAGTTCAATTTATTATTTTTTTGTCTTGGACAAAATAATTGAAGAGTATTTTGCTCCTGAAATAATTTAAATGAGTTCTGCCTTTACAGCATAGATTTTTTTTTTTAAGACCGATGTTTTAGGCTGGGCGCAGTGGCTCACGCCTGTAATCCCAGCACTTTGGGAGGCCAAGGCGGGCGGATCACGAGGTCAGGAGATCGAGACCATCCTGGCTAACACGGTGAAACCCCGTCTCTACTAAAAATACAAAAAATTAGCCGGGCGTGGTGGCGGGCACCTGTAGTCCCAGCTACTCGGAGGCTGAGGCAGAAGAATGGTGTGAACCCAAGAGGCGGAGGTTGCAGTGAGCCAAGATCGCACCACTGCACTCCAGCCTGGGCGACACAGTGAGACTCCGTCTCAAAAACAAAACAAAACAAAACAAAAAGACCGGTGTTTTATGTAAGTATAGTTTTATTAAAGATTGATTAGGATTTCTAAGCATTTAACTTATAGAAATGATTCTATATGTATGTCTACAAGTTATATAATTAAAAATACCTAATATAGGCCGGGTGCAGTGGCTCACACCTAATCGCAGCACTTTGGGAAGCCAAGGTGGGCGGATCACGAGGTCAGGAGATCGAGACCATCCCGGCTAACATGGTGAAACCCCGTCTCCACTAAAAATGCAAAAAACTAGCTGGGCGTGGTGGCAGCACGCACCTATAGTCCCAGCTACTCAGGAGGCTGAGGCAGGAGAATTGCTTGAACCCCGAGAGGCAGAGGTTGCAGTGAGCCGAGGTTGTGCCACTACACTCCAGCCTGGGCAACAGAGCAAGAGTCCATCTCAAAAACAAAACAAAACAAAACAATCCAAAAAAATCCTAATATAGATAGTTTAGGCCTTAAGGGAGAAAATGTGAACTCTCCCATTCAGTATAATCCATAAATATCTTAAAGAGTATTCTGCAAAAATGAGCTTCAATTCATATTTATCTTCTACAATCCAATCCTCCCATGAAATTCTAGCCTCTAATCCCATTTTCCTCCCCAGTCTTTCATATCCAGGCTAGTCATCTCTATCAGATCTCTACTTGCTCAATCCAGGGGCATTGTGAGAACAGGAGTCTGTCTAGACGTGACAGGCACTAATATTCTCTGTGCAAGGTAGCTTTTAGCTGTGATCAGAGCAAACTGCTGGAAGACGTAGCTCATAATTTCAGAGAAGATGTATCCAAAGCATATCTGCTTTCTCAAAATGCTAGACTTTAATGACAATTATTTAGTTACAGATGAATTAAAATCCTGTGACTATTTTTGTTCAAGATGCTATAAGCAAACTTAATAGCAATTAAAAACAGTAATATTAAAGAGGCTAAGGAACAAAAAATTCTTATCTGGCAAACATTCTATTTTATGAAGTTATTAAAAGTATAACAACCTAAATTATAAATAAAAAAGAAATTCTCATTATTTTCACTTATGTATATAAACATCAAAATAAAACAATTCAAATAAATAAGCATGTTTAAAAATAACATTCCTAAGGTACTTAAAGCTGCTTTCACTTTTTTCTAGAAAAGAGTAAGAAAATGCAAGTGATTTTAAAAACTTTCTTTACTCAAACTACATTTCGGAGCTGACCTTGTTCCCTCCTTATTAAGCAAAATAAATTTTGACTTTCTCCTCCATGCATACAAACTTCAGTAAGTCTTTAGGGATATCTATATGTATTCTATAGATTCTATGTATCTATATGTATATCTCTATTTATTTCATATGCCTCCATTACATTGTTATTTTGATAAATGGCTCCCTAGCGTAGAGCACTTAGCCTACATTTCTTTTTTTTTTTTTTTTGAGACAGGTTCTTGCTCTGTTGCCAGGCTGGATGGAGTGCAGCGGTGCGATCTCAGCTCACTGCAACCTCTGCTTCCAGGGCGCAAGTGATCCTCCTACAGGCATGCGCCACCGTGCTTGGCTAATTTTTACAAAAATTTTTTGTAGAGACTAGGTCTATATTGCTCAGGCTGGTCTTGAAATCCTGGGCTCAAGTGATCCTCTTTCCTCGGGCTCCTAGAATGCTGGAATTAAAGGCATAAGCCACTGTGCCTGGCCATAGCACATTTCTATGAACATTATAGCCTGCTTTTAATTTAAAAAACAAATTTGGTGCTGCTTTAATGCAAATGTAGAATTTCTGAAAATTGGATACAATTTCCCAAATTAAAACCAATCCCTTGTAATACTAAAATTTAAGTTCATATATTAAATTCAAACTAATCTTAATATATCTAGTGTTTCCCCCCGCCCCCCACCCCAAGCCTTGCAAGCACTCTAGTGTCAGTGGCAGAGTTTCCTCCTATTTAATGCCTCTGCCTTTTACCCTAGAACTCCTTTGTTCCTATATCTTTAGCTATTGTTCTATAAATCATTCCCTCTTTTTATTCAGTATCTTCAATCTCTTCTCTAGCAGATTTCTTCTGAATGCTCAAGATTTTCTCATAAAAATACAAGACCCTCCTTCCTTTGAGCCCATATTCTCTCCTCTAACCAATGCTTCTCTCCTTCACATCACAGTCACATATTTTATAAGTAACCATATATAATGTAAAATAAATAGTAGTCTACTTATTTGTTCCATTCACTTCTTATCCCCTACAGTCTGGCTTCTATCCCACCATTACACAGAAATTACTATGAATAGTTCACACTGCCAAATTCAATGTACACTTTTCTGTCCTCATTTTGAGTCTTGGCAGGATTTAGCAATGTTCTTTTGTGAAATGCATCCTTCTGGCTTTATATTCCAGTATGCCTCCTACTACTCTGGCTGTTCAATAAATTTCATGGGCTTCTTTCTAAGCTTGCTCTCTAAGTTTTCTCCTGTTCTCATTTTATTTGGATGTCTAAAATCCCTCACATATATTTCTGGGTAGACTCCTCTCTTTAAATAGGTTCCTTTTCCTGTAGTGCCTTTCTCTACCTTCATCCAGCCACCCAAGGAAGGGAACTAGGAGTCATTTCAGTCTCTGCCCTCTCATTCATTCCCCACATCCAAATATACATTGTGTCCTATAGTTTCTACCTCTAAAGTCTCTCTCCAATTTATTCCTTGCTCTGCAGTAGCACTACTGTTGTGTTAGTGCATGCTTCATCATTCACATTAATTATGCTGATGCTTCCTATAGCGGGTCTCCTTGCTTCTGCCACAGCCTACTACAATTTACCCTCTGCCTTACCACCAGACTGATCTTTCTAAAAGGCACTTTTGTCATTTCCCCACTTTAGGTTCTGCAAAAGTTCCATGCAGATTCAGGATAAAAGCTCATATTTCTTGGCAGAGCACGGGACCTTGATTTTCTGGATCTTCTCCAGCCTTATCTCCTGCCACTCCCTACAGGCAGGCATCTTATCATCCAACCATATGGAGTTGTTTACAGTTCTCTATATACATACTTCATCACAGGATAACATCATGAGGGAAATTCAAAGACTGGAAGACAGAAAGCTGTGATATCAAATCACTTCTAAAAACACTATTTACTCTTCTCCTACATCCATGGTTAATTTTCTTTCCTTCCTTCAGTTCCCACACCATATGGTTGGTGCTGTATTATTTGAAAGGGAAAGAGAATACATTAGGGCTGACAGATAAATAAGCTTTCAAAATAGGTATTGAAAGTGAACTGTGAGATAATAACCAACGAAACATAAACTATGTGAAATCCAGATATTATAAATTCTGCCATTTTTGAAAATAGTAGAAACACTAAAAATTAAGATTGGATTAAGGCGCTGCTCTCAGAAACCATCTTCTTTTTCCTGGAAATGCACTTTTATATCTCAAAATAAAAATGGAATTAAGGTAAATAATGGTGGGGAAAAAAAGTGAATTTTTCTGGGGGAAAGACAAAGATGAGGGGCTACTGCTTTTTGTATTGCTTTCAAAATACTGGCTGGGAGGTTCTGATATCTCCTTTTAAAAAAGTATAATAGAGGGATATATGCAGAGACTACTAGGAAATAGCTATAATAATGAAGCTTAAATTTTTAAATTTATTTAACTTAGTGATTTGATCAATTTCTAATACTCAAATATTTATAAGGCAACATTCTCCATATGTGAAAGAGAAAACAAAAATTACCATTAAGTATTACTTACATTCCAAATCGCAATGTTCCAGAAACATACGTTTGCCAGTGTGCACAATAGAACATAAATGTCCCAGCAAAACAACAAAAAAACATCCAATCAGGGTTTGTCCCCAGCTGCACTGCAATACAAGTTCCAAGAACCACAAAAACTGCAGAAGAAAGATCACAATGAAAACCAAATAATAGGAATAGCAAACAACTGAGCTGGAAATGATTTTAGATGAGACAAAAAGATATGCTGTAAATGCACAATGTTCTCTCAGTTATCCATTGTAACAGAAAAGTAGGATATAATCTGTTACATAATCTCTTACCCCATAATTTCAATCTCTTTTTTTTTTTTTTTTTTACCAAATCACTTAGTGGAAGCAAAGTTCTCGAAGGCAACTAAAATACTTCAACATTTCTTCGAGTATTTTCCTGACTTAGAGACACTAGTACTAATGATGAGCAAATCATTACAAGGCAGACAGCCAAAAAAGAAAAACAAAGAGGCTATATAATCCCCAGACGGACCGACTTATTTGCTTCAGATTGATAACTGTCTTTTTTTTTTAAACAGACATTGCTATGGGTGACATACATAGAAAAAGACTTTCTATACAAGTCTAGACCTCAAACTACAATGCAAAAATGACTGCAATTTAAAATAAATAATAGGGAGCCTGCCATCCTGCAGTCAGCTGGTTGTTGCCTTTCAAGACAGCCAACTACCACTTATTCAACAGAAGTTTTGAGTATTTCTTGATTTGACTCTTAAAAAATTATATGAGCTTAGTTGCTTCTCCTTCTCTACTAAATAAGCTGCTGTTGGGATACAATAAAGCAATGATTTTGATATGCACCTATACCTGTAAATCTGGATTCAGGAGGTAAAACTATAAGGGGTTTTTGTTTGTTTCTTTTTAAATATTTTAAGTGCCATGCCAAACAAGAAAATAATTGAGAAACTAAATAAAACAAAAATAAAAGAGGGGAGGGATGATTTCCTGTCAGAAACACTAGTCGAAAAACTGTCATTTAGATTTTAAGTATCTTTTTCCCCTCTAAAAACATAATAAACTACTATTTTAAAAACTTGCAAAACAGTGCAAATAAAGAGATATCACTTATAATCGAAACAGAGTAACTCAGTTATTGCTAGCACTTTAGTTTCTTTTAAAAATTGTATATGAGGTGTAAAACATGCCATATATATAAATGATTACTATAGTTAAGCAAATTAACCTATCTATCATGTCCCATAGTTACCTTTTTTTCTCCTGTGGTAAAAGCACCTAAAATGTACTCTCTTAGCAAATTTCCAGTACACAATGCAATATTAACGATACTCCTAATTTGTCATAGTCTTTCTCTGAGCTTCTTATGACGTAGTTATAATCCAAGTCCATTAACATAATTCTGAATGTCTACATAACATTCATTTAAATATATGAAGACCACAAATTACCTAACTAGTCTCCCACCACTGTACTCTCATTTAGTTCATAAGAGTTTTGATGATGACAATTATGCCCCAAGCTTTTAAAAACAAAAGATGCCAAAACAATATTTGGGGCTAAAAATAACAAGCAGAAAGTAATTTCTAAATTTCCTAACACTACCAATAATGAACAAATATTAACTAGGTTCATAGTCTTTTGAGAAATACTAAAACTTAATACAAAATTACTTATTCTCATGACTAAACATGTATTCTAACACCGCTTAGAACATTGGTTTAATCATTGTTAATAATCAATAACATTAAAAAAATCAACAATACCTGTTGATAGTGAATCACAACCATGATCAAAAAGTTCTCCCAGAGGAGAACTACTATTGGTTCTTCTTGCCTGTTTCCCATCAATAGCATCCAAAGACTGGTAAATGAAAAGGCCACAGGCACAAGCAATATATGCCCACAGAGGTGCCTGTGAAATAAAATAAGAAAGGCAAGAGTATTCAGAAACACAGTTACCATGTTTGACTAACATATTTTTACCTGCAGGTTGGAAAGCTAGTTGGAAGCTATGGGAGAGAAGATCCAAGTGCTACATGATGAAGAACTCACTGAAACAATTAGAATTGTAAAAGAATTAAATTTCCTGTGCTTTTAGAGGTGTTCAAGCAGATGCTAGGTAACAACTTATGAGGGAAATTACAAAAATCCCAAGAGATTGGACTAGGTGTCTTCCATAAGAGTCTTCTCAATGTTTAGATTAGAAGGGTCAATTATTGAATTTTTTCCAAAATCGTATCCTTCAAAATGTTTGCAGGTATCACATGAAAAATTCCATGCTAACCTCATATGGGAAACACTGGGTTAAACACTAAACAATGTTAAACAGATTTCTTTACTACAGGACTTCTTCTAGTCCTTAATATTGCTAATACATCCTGTGAATATTCAAGAGGGGGGCATAACGTGCTGCCATTTTCCAAATTTATTTGAGTTTGTAACATTTTTAAACATCTCTTCAATGGGCCATAAAATAACACTAGGAAATGATATCCAGTGCAGAGTGTTCAGAATACTATTTTTTCAAATCCACAGTCACATTTTCAAGGAATAGCTTCTCTTTTCCCAAACAGAAATTGAACTGCTGGTATTGAATTTATTTATTTATTTATTTATTTATTTATTTATTTATTTATTTATTTAAGATGGAGTCTTGCTCTGTCACCCAGGCTGGGAGTGCAGTGGTGCAGTCTTGGCTTACTGCAACCTCTGCCTCCTGGCTTCAAGAGATTCTCCTGCCTCACCCTCCCTAGTAGCTGGATTATAGGCATGTGCCACAAGGCCTGGCTAATTTTTTATTTTATTTTATTTTATTTTATTTAGTAGAGACAAGGTTTTGCCATGTTGGTCAGGCTGGTCTCGAACTCTTGACCTCAAGTGATCCGCCCACCTCGGCCTCCCAAAGTGTTGGGATTACAGGCGTGAGCCAACGCACCCGGCCTGGTATTAAATTTAAATATATATTCAAAAAGAAGAGGTCTTATTTGATTTATCCTTAAGAATGTGGAAGAGTAAGGCCGGGCGCGGTGGCTCACGCTTGTAATCCCAGCACTTTGGGAGGCCGAGGCGGGTGGATCACGATGTCAGGAGATCGAGACCACGGTGAAACCCCGTCTCTACTAAAAATACAAAAAAATTAGCCGGGCGTAGTGGCGGGCGCCTGTAGTCCCAGCTACTCGGAGAGGCTGAGGCAGGGGAATGGCGTGAACCTGGGAGGCGGAGCTTGCAGTGAGCCGAGAGCGCGCCACTGCACTCCAGCCTGGGCGACAGAGCAAGACTCCGTCTCAAAAAAAAAAAAAAAAAAAAAAAAAGAATGTGGAAGAGTATATTGTATCACTTTTCATTATTTTCCCCTTCCCAGGCTATAAAATATTTTTTATAATCACAAGGTAGTTTATTGTATATTGGTTATCAAGTTACACTGTGAATATTAAACACTCAGAGATGCAAATAACATTCAGTCTATTCTGTACTGCAAAGGAGTTTCTCTCTGATAGAGATCTATTTAGTACCAGTTATTAAAAGGTAAGGATCTTTTCAAAAACCTTTTTTGAGTTCCGTTTTTTAAGACACTGAGATTATCCAAAGGAGCTAGCACATACCTCCACTAAGCCAGAGTTATAAACCCTAAAAGCAATAAATATGATTATGGAACCATACTATACATGCAAGCACACTGAACTGAGTAATTAATCCTGTATGACTAAGAACTCTGTCTTCTGGACTTTGGGTCTACTCCTTCTTGCTCCTAAAGGAATCCAGTAACTCTCTAGAGCTGTGCTATCTTGTACAGCAGCCATCAGTCATCTGTGACTATTTGAAATTAAATAAAATTAAAAATTCAGTTCCTCAGTTACACTAGGTATATTTTGAATGCTCAATAGCCATAGGTAGCTATGGCTACTATATTGGACCTCACAGACATAGAACATGCCCATCATCATAGAAAATTCTGCTGAATACCTCTGCTTTAGGGGACAAGAAATCTAGGAGTTTCTTGGGGTCCAAGCTTAAGATTTTAATGGGGTAAAATGTTGCTCTGGAACAAAGATAACTAGTATATACACAATCCTAGGAAATAGTAAAATAACAATCACAGACATAAAAAGTTTTCTTGACTTTGGATTTTCCTTTCTTCCTGTGAATCTGCACAATGATACACTAATATTCATATACTTCTTCCTTGTTCACATTATTTTATACTTCTCAGAGGTATTTTAAGAAGAAAGCCTAATTCAGGAATAAATATGATCCCTGTTGCCGTAAGACCCTGGGGGAGATACTGAATGAATGAAGCAACTCATGCATCATTTAGAACTCATTATGTCCTGATAAGTGTATGGGAAAGAATTGACATAAACAAATAATCTTATCACAATGTAGCAATTAACCAACTTGTAAAATCTTGCAGAGATGTTATGTGAGTCAACTCAGGTAAAAAATTCCAAGAAACATATGGTTTTACTAAACTTTTGAAAGAGAACTGAAGATTTTACATACATACAAACATATACACATGCTAGTACAAGAGTAATTTTTTTCTTTTTCTGGGAGGATATATCAAAAAAACTATTAAATGTTACCTCACTTTCAGCACTGGACAGATCATCTAAATTAAGTTTGTCCAAGCTGTGGCACGTGGGCTGCATGCAGCCAAGGACAGCTTTGAATGCAGCCCAACATCAATTTGTAAACTTTCTTAAAACATTATAAGATTTTTTTTTTTCCCGCTCATCAGCTATCGTTAGTGTTTTATGTGTGGCCCAAGACAATTCTTATTCCAATGTGGTTCAGGGAAGCCAAAAGATTAGACACCCCTGATTTAAACAGAAAACCAACAAAGTAACATTGAACTTACACTGCACTACAGACCAAATGGACCCAACAGACATTTACAGAACATTTCATTCCATAGCTGCAGAATACACATTCTTCTCTTCAGCACATGAAACATTCTCCAGGACAAACCATGTGTGAGGCTACAAAACAAGTCTCAACAAATTTTTAAATATTTGTGTTGGGGTCATTTCAGGTATCTTCTGAGACTACAATGGAATAAAACTAGAAATCAATAACAAGAGGAACTTTGCAAACTGTACAAATACATGAAAATTAACCAACATGCTCCTGAATGACCAATGAATCTATGAAGAAATTAACAAGTAAACCATTTTTTGAAAAAAAAAAAATAAAAACAGAAGCACAAAATACCAAAACTACAAGCTACAGCAAAAGAAGTACTAAGAGGAAAGAATAAAGCAAAATAAATGCCCACATCCGAAAAGTAGAAAGATTTCAAATAAACAACATAATAATGCACCTCAAAGAACCAGAAAAGCAAGAACAAATCAAATCCGAAATTAGAAGAAATAAAGATCAGGGCTAAATGAAGTAGAATATATATATATATATGCACACATATGTGTGTATATATGTACATGAATATCTGGCCAGGCGTGGTGGCTCACACCTGTAATCCCAGCACTTTGGGAGGCCAAGGCGGGCAGATCACCTGAGGTCAGGAGTTTGAGACCAGCATGGTCAACATGATGAAACCCCATCTCTACTAAAAACACAAAATTAGCCGGGTGTGGTGGCGCATGCCTGTAATTCCAGCTACTTGGGAGGCTGAGGCAGGAGAATCACCTCCCAGGTGAGGCGGAGGTTGCAGTGAGCCAAGATCACGCCGTTGCACTCCAGCCCGGGTAATAAAAGCAAAGCTCAGTCTCAAAAAAAACCCCCAAAAACGTGAATATATATATCATATATATGTATATATACATATATGACACATGGCATGTGTCATATATATGTTGTGTGTACACACACACACACACACACAAATGATAAAATGAAAAGTTGGTTTTTTGAAAAGAAATAAGATTGACCAACTATTAGCTATGATTAACGAAGAAACAAAGAGAGAAGACTCAAATAAATAAAATCAGACACAAAAAAAGAGGCATTACAACTGATACCATAGAAATATAAAAGATCACTAGAGGTTGTCATGAACAACTATATGCCAACAAACTGGAAAACCTAGACGAAGTAGATACACTTTTAGACACGTATAACCTATAAAGATTGAACCAAAAGAAATAGAAAACCTTAACAGACTAATAACAAATAACAAGATTGAATAAATATTAAAAAGTTTTCCAACAAAGAAAAACCCAGGACACCAAATGCCTTTACTGCTGAATTCTACCAAACTTTAAAAGAACTACACCAATTCTTCTGAAACCATTCCAAAATACTGGAGAGAAAATTCTTCCTAATTCATTCTACGAAACCAGCATTACCCTGACATCAAAACCAGACAAAGATGCAATAAAAGAAGAAAACTACGAGCCAGTATTACTGATGAACACAGATACAAAAATCCTCAAGAAACTACTAGCAAACCAAATCCAATGGCGCATTAAAAAGATTACTCAACATGATGAAGGAGGATTTAACTCAGGGATGCAAGGATGGTCCAACACATGCAAATCAATAAATGTGACACATCACATCAACAGAACAAAGAACTAAGATCCTATGATCATCTCAATAGGCTCAGAAAAAGCATTTGATAAAATTCAACATCTCTTCAAGATAAAAAGTCACCACAAATTATGCATACAAGAAACATACCTCAACACAGCAAGGACCATATATGACATACCAACAGCTAACATCATACCGAATGGGGAAATGGTCAAAGCTTTTCCTCTCAGAACTAGAACAAGACAAGGATGCCCACTTTCTGCACTCAACATAGTACTGGAAGTCCCAGCCAGAGTAATTAAACAAAAGAAAGAAACAAAAGGCATTCACATTAGAAAAGAGGAAGTCAAAACCGTCCCTCTTTGCAGAGGATATGAACTTATATACGGGAAAACTTAAAGACTGCATCAAAAAACTCATAGAACTATTAAATTCAGTAAAGATGCAAGATACAAAATCAACATACAAAAATCAGTAGCATTTCCATACACCAATAACAAACTAGCTGGAAAAAAATCAAGAAGGCAACCCCATTAACAACAGCTAAATAAAATAAAATAAAATAAAATAAAATAAAATAAAATACTTGGGAATAAATTTAACCAAGGAGTTGAAAGATCTCTACAATGAAAACTACGAAGCACTAATAAAAGAAACTGAGGAGGACATACACACAAAATGAAAAGTCATCCCATGTCCATGAATATTGTCAAAATGGCAATACTACCCAAAGCAATCTACAGATTCAATGCAATCCCTATCAAAATACCAATGACATTCTTCACAGAAATAGAAAAAAAATCCTAAAATGTGTATGGAATCACAAAAACCTGAGAATAACCAAAGCAATCTAGAGCAAAAAGAACAAAGCTGGAGGCATCACACTACCTGACTTCAAAATACACTAAAAAGCTATAGTAACCAAAACAGCATGGTATTGGTGTATAAAAGAACATACAGACCCAAAGAAAGGGGAACCCAGAAATAAATCTATGTATTTACAGCCAACTGATTTTTGACAAAGATGCCAGGAACACAGAGTGGGGAAAGGATAAATAAATGGTACTGGGAAAATTGAATATCCACATGCAGAAAAATGAAACTAGACCCCTATCTCTCACTATATTCAAAAATCAACTCAAATGGATTAAAGACTTATAAATGTAAGACCTAGTAGTATAAAACTACTAGAAAAAACACAGGGGAAATGCTTCAGTACATTGGTCTAGGCAAAGATTTTATGGCTAAGATCTCAAAAGCACAGGCAAGAAAAACTAGAGACAGCAGGGCACGGTGGCTCACAACTGTAATCCAAGCACTCTGGGAGGCTGAGGCAGGTGGATTATCTGAGGTCAGGCTGACCAACCCCATCTCTACTAAAAATACAAAATTATCCAGGTATGGCGGTGTATGCCTGTAATCCTAGCTACTTGGGAGGTTGAGGCAGGAGAATCACTTGAACCTGGGAGGCGGAGGTTGCAGTGAGCTGAGATCATTGCACTCCAGCCTGGGCAACAAATGTGAAACTCTGTCTCAAAAACAAAAACAAAACCAAAACCTAAAGTAGACAAAAGAGACTATAACAAACTAAAAAGCTTCTCCATATCAATCAATAGAGTGAAGAGTGAACCTCTGGAATGGGAATAAGTATTTGCAAATTATACATTTGGCAAGGGATATTATCTAGAACATACAAACAACTCAACAGCGAAAAACCGACTCATCCAATCAAAAAATGAGCAAATGATCTGAACAGATATTTCTCAAAAAAGACATATAAATGCCAACAAATATATGAGAAAATGCTCAACATCATTAATCATCAGGGAACTCCAAATCAAAACTTCGATGAGATATTATCTTACCCCAGTTACAAAGATTATTATAAAAAGACAAAATTAACAGATGCTGGTAAGGATGCAGAGAAAAGGGAGCTCTTTCTAATACACTGATGGCAAGAATGTAAATTAATGCAGCCACTATGGAAAACAGTACGGAGATTTCTCAAGAAACTAAGAATTACCATATGATCCAGCAATCCTACTACTGGGTATTGATCCAAAGGAAGGGTAATCAGGATATCAAAGAGATAACTGTACCCCCATGTTTATTACAGCACTATTTACAATAACCAATATATAGAATCAACTTAAACATCTATTAACAAAGGAATGAATAAAGAATCTGGTAAATATACATAATAGAATACTATTTAGCCATAAAGAAAAATGAAATCCTGTTATTCCCAGCAACATGGATGAGCCTGGAAGACATCATGTTAAGTGAAATAAATCAAGCACAGAAAGATAAATACTGAAAGTTCTTACTCATATGCAGGAGCTAAAAAAAAAAAAAATGCTCATAGAAGTAAAGGGAAGAATTGTGGTTACAAGAGGCTGGGATGGGTAAGGAGGAGGGGAGGATAGGGACAGGTTGTTTAACAGAAGCAAAGTTACAGCTATGTAGGAGGAGTAAGTTCTAGTGCTCTACAGCAATGTAGGCTGAATACAGCTAACAATAATGCATTGCATATTTTCAAAAAGCGAGAAGATCTAGAATATTAACACAAAGAAATAAATGTTTGACGTGATAGACATAATTACCCTGATTTGATCACTATACACTGTATATATGTTTTAAAATATAACACTGTATCTCATATATAATTATTATGTGTCAACCAGAAGGAAAAAATACTCCTAAGATTTTGGCGGGCATATATATGGGCGGGTACAATATGAGTTTTATTACTATTTCAAACATACAAAAAGTTTTAAAAATCTGATGAACACCCTTGACAAACCTCTCAGCTTAAAAAGTATAATTGGAGCTCCATGAACAGCTCTCTCCAATTCATCATGCAATCTCCCCCAAAAGTACCCACTAACCTGAATTGAGTCTTTATTATTCCCATGTTTGCCTTTAGATTTGATTACATATATATGCAATCCTAAACAGTAATGACTTATTTTGCAAACTTTAAACAATTTCTAAATGGTGTACTGTGTGTTCCACATGTTGCTTTTTCTACTCAATAAAATTTAGGGTGTGATTTGTCAGACAAAAATACTGTTAAACTTTATTACATTTGAGGAGAGGGGTTAGGGTAAGAGGTAGGAAGGAAAGGCAGATAAAAAGGGGAAGATTTTACTTTTTGTTTTATGCCACTCTTTGAATTTTTCTAACTATGTAATTTTTTTCCCCTTCACTTTTCAATGTCAACATAAGTTAACTGGGCAGTGAAATTATGGTCAATGTGCCATTTTAATTTTCTTTTCACTTTTCTATGCCAAAAAAAAAATCTAACAAGTTATTTTTTAGTTAGGTGAATCAAAAGCATGAAAACTAGCAATATAAAAACAAAAACAAATGAGTGTTTAAACAACTCATGGTATTTCAAAAAGTTATACTGAAATTTGACACAACTCTTTTTGATAATGGCATTTCTAGTTTTCATGGGTATAATACAGGTTAACACCAACTTCCTTTATCTGTCTTATGTGATGAGGACTAAACTGTTGATTTTTACCTTGCCCAAATTCGTATCTAAGGAGTCTGGGCAGTCATGCCCTACAAATCATAAATTCTCATCAGATGGGTTTTATTTAACCCTACATATCTTGATTTACTTTCCAACCTGACTCTGGCATAACATTACAAGACAAGGAAGAAAATCAAAATATTTTACCCCAAAACATGTTTCTTGGTCATATTTTGAATTGGCCCTGCAAAGCTGTTCTTTGTGGGGGAAAATTTGCATCTGTAAAGAACCTCTATTAACATAGCTAGATCTTTTTCTTCCAGACTGTCCCAATCCTAAAGAGATTAACTAAGATCTGAAAGGGAAACTTTGTCATCTATTGTCTCTAAGGACAGCCACTGTAAGACTTCAAAAGAACTTTGGTCTCCACAATCTTTATCTTAACCTGAACATTGCCTTTCTATCAATCCCAGATCTTTAGACAAACTTAGCCAGAAAATGTTCAAATTCAACTATAGCCTGGAAGCCCTTCCACTCTGAGTTGTCCCGCCTTTCTGGACCAAACCAATGTATTTCTTAAATGTATTTGATTGATGTCTCATGCCTCTCTAAAATGTATAATACCAAGCTGGCCGGGTGTGGTGGCACACGCCTGTAATCCCAGCACTCTGGGAGGCCAAGGCGGGTGGATTACAAGAATAAGAGATTGAGATCATTCTGGCCAACATGTTGAAATCTGGTCTCTGCTAAAAATACAAAAATTAGCTGGGCGTGGCGGCGTGCACCTGTAGTCCTGTACTTGGGAGGCTGAGGTAGGAGAATCGCTTGAACCAGGGAGGTGGAGGTTGCAGTGAACCGAGATTGCGCCACTGCACTCCAGCCTGGCAACAGAGCGAGACTCCATCTCAAAAAAACAAAAAAAACAAACAAGCAGTGCTCTGACTACCTTGGGCACATGTTCTCAGGACCTCCTGAGGGCTGTGTCACAGGCCACAGTCACTCATATTTGGCTCAGAATAAATCTCTTCAAATATTTTACAGAGTCCAACTCTTTTTGTGGACGGAGGCAATGTGAACACAAGTATATTAACATATACCAAGTTGCAAGACAAATTCCAAATTAACTTATGATACTAAAATCAAAGCTACTAGCTAATGAAGTTTAAATACTGAGTAATGAACAGATCGAAGGGAAATTTTGGCTCTCCGTATATAAAGAGAGAAGTCTGTATTTCTACCCTAAGAATGTGAAAAATAAAAGCTAACTTATTTTCTTATCTACTAGGAGGATTGCTTTTTCTAAGAAACAAACTGAGCTTAAACTATTATAATAATGACCTTCCTTTCTACCAGAAAGATTGGTGTCTGAAACTCTAATACATTTTAAAAAATTAGTAACATAAAAAATATATGGGAAGTTCGTAATACTATACATGTAGACATGAAACTTAATGATCATCCACTGGCATAAGGCCCAAAAGAATCAGAGATATAATGAAAGAGAATTTCCCTGGGTGATAAAATTTATGAAATTCTCTGACTCCAACATGATGATAAAGAAAAATATAAAAGAAATAAGGACTTAGATAAATTTATAACTGGAAATATTATGTATTATTAGAGGAAATCACGAATGGGAAGGGGGCTGTGGAAGAACAGATTATATACCCAATCTTTTTGATCAATGAAACAATAACCATCTACTATTTTGAACATTATATGCTAGGTACCCTGAATGTATGATCATCATACCACAAAATAAGATTTAAAGAGGGTGACTTAGAGAATTTACTTATCTTACTGAAGATCACAGAGATTAACAGCTTGTCATAGAAAACAACCAAGACCTATTTAAATGCATTCTGCTTTGAGCCTAATAAGGATAGCTACCTTGTAGCTAAAAATGCATCCAGGCATCTCCACTGTAGGACATTACCTTCCCTTGCAGAGCAACAAGCAGCAGCTCAGTCATATTGATTCCTCCTAGCAGCAATTCTGAACCATCACAACTAGTGAAAAGAATAGCTTCCATTCTGGAAGTCTCCTTAAAGATTTAACTAATTCTTGGGTTATTCATACATTCCAAATCACTTAAGAACAGAGGCCAAGAAAAAGTATTACAGAGGAACACACTACCTGATATACTCTGTGGTGTTCAGTAAATGACTATTAGTGGCTGAACTATCCTTGAACCTGCTCTCACTCCTTGATCCCCATCCTAGAACTAGTTTAGTACTGGAGGTCTTCCACTGGAATCAACCCACCTCCCTGTTGTTCTACTATATCTCTAATGATGTGTGTGATTTGGATCAAACCCTTCTGGGAGTGGCAGTCAAATTCTCAGATAAGCCCCAAGTGAAACAATTTAAAGGATATGTAATAAAGAATCCAAGGACACATTTAAATAATGTACTGGTTTGTGTTTTTTAAGTATCCTAACTGAGCAACAGGAAGAGAGTTAAAAAGAGGAGGGGAGCTGGGCGCGGTTGCTCACTGTAATCCCAGCACTTTGGGAGGCCAAGGTTGGTGGATAACCTGAGGTCAGGAGTTCCAGACCAGCCTGACCAACAAGGTGAAACCCTGTCTCTACTACAAATACAAAAATTAGCCGGGCGTGGTGGTGTGGGCCTGTAATCCCAGTTACTTGGGAGGCTGAGGCAGGAGAATCGCTTAAACCCCGCGGAGGTGGAAATTGCAGTGAGCCAAGACAGTGCCACTGCAACTCCAGCCTGGGTGACAGAGGCAGACCCTGTCTCAAAAAAAAAAAAAAAAAAAAAAAGAGGAGAAACCTGATTTTACATCTATAAAATCTGTATGGACTGTATTTATAATAGTAAAAGAGGAATTAAGGGTGATGGGAAATGAAAACCTGGAAAACGACAGAAATCACATGTTCTAGGGGTAACTGTGACCCTCAATAGCCATTCACTTTAATGGCTTTCATTTAACCTATGGAAACAGACAAATTGATGAAAACAGAAAATAGAGGGTTGAATGGTGGTAATTTTATCTCAAAGGACAAATAATCTGAGATTACTTAAAAAAAATTACTTCAAGCTTAAAACAAGGTAAGGAATGTTGTGGCCATTCATCTCATTTAGTTCAGAATCACTCTGACATGTTTAGTTAGAATTACCTTCTACTGTCTTGAATTACCAGAAACTGACCAGTCTAACTAATACAGGCAGAACAAATGCTTGTAATTCTTTCATCTACCTAACTAGCTTAGTTCATGTTTTGGTAAGGACATTTTAAAACCAAAGAAATAAATATCAATTTATCTATTCTGATAAAGAGTTCTAGTTTTGGTTTCAAGTAATGAGTACAGAGGGTAATAGAGGGTAACAGTAGAAGAGAGGCTTGGATCTGAGAAGGCCTGTGTGAGTCTTTGTAAGCAATAGCATGCATCCTTTCTTAATGGTAGCCAGGGCAGGATACGGAATAGGAAATACATTATATTGACTTTTTCTTACACTTCCTTTGCCACAATTGTTAGAATAATAAGCCATATACCTGAAATCTATCAGGCATACATGTTTAAAGGAAGAGAGAAGGGAAATTTAACACTTCTCACTAGAATGGAAAAAAAACCTTTTGATAAGGCTAGTTTATAGTCATGCCATACTAAATACCAGAGAGTTTTCTCACTTTTTTTTTTTTTGCTAAGACTTTATTCTACCATTTAAAAAAATGAAAAACTTTTTTGTAAAAAATTGAGATTTAGTGACTTTAAAAGGAACATTTTACATGTTAATCCCTGCTAACATTAATTTAACTACTAGGACCACAGTCTACCGTTTGCTTCTGGTTTCCAATAAGCAAGTATGTAGGTTGTACTTATAAGCTTTATCACAGTGTGTGTGATATTTTAAAATAGTTGACATATAGCTGTCAGATTACTTTATCTTTAGTTAAAATGACCCCATGATCCCAATTACAATGTTTTTGGTATATAGCAAATGTTGAGATCTGTTAAGAAACTCTTACCTGCTCTGTAGCTGTAGGGCAGTAGAAGACTAATAAAATAGTTGTACAGATGTTTATTGACAGTCCAATGATGGTGATGAGATTTGGGGCAATCCAGGAGGGAACTCTTCTAACGAGCCATTCCCAATACCCTTGCATTAAGGGCTCAAGCAGGGACCGTCCAGCACTTTGATATCTGTGTTCTTCTAGCCGCTTTAGTTGGTGTCTTGACAATGGTGGTGTTGGTAACTGAAACAATTTATTTAATACACATCCTGTAGTACTCATATACCCGAAGCCCACTGGGGACTCCGGGTGAGAATCTCCACATCTTTTCCTTGTTGATCGATGCCCACTCATGGATCTTGTTTTTTTTAAATATTTAAAGACAGTAATTTACCTTCTTTTGTAGGTTTTTGTGGCTGGTGCTTACCTAAAAAAAATAAAATAAAATGAAAATAAAAAAATACACTTGTTGGCCACTATTTACATCTTATGCCAATATTAACAAATCAGGAAACAAAAAATCAAATTGTCAATGAAGTAGTAAGTATCAAATAGGACCAGAAAAGGAGGGACCTGATTTTGGTTCTAGTTCTTATTGAAAGTGTATAACCTCAACTTTAAGCAAAAAATAGTAAGAGACTTTAATAGTAGTATGCTTCCTATTATCTGATAGTCTGTCTGACTTTGAAGCTCATATTCTTTTTCGATCTCACACTGCTTTCAGTTCTATAATGCAACAAATGTTAGAAATCATCTCATCATTACACATATATGGAAACTGAGGTCCCAAGGCTAGCAAATTAGCATTAGTATCAGAGGAATGACTTCAATGAGTCTTAAACTAGATTTTTATTTAATAGTAATAGCTAACATTTATTGGGCATGCCCTTCATACTACAAAACCTAAGCACATTTTATATACTAACTCCTTTAATCCTTGTAACCACCCTAGAAGGCAAGGACTATTAATTATCCCCATTTTTACAGAAAAATAAACTAAGGCTCAGTGAGGCTAATTAACTTGTCCAAATCACACAGCTGGTAAGTAGCATTCAAACAAACACAGGGTTTCCGTTTAAACCAAACCAAGTAGGATTCAAACAAACACAGGGTTTCTGTTTAAATTAAACCAAAAGACAAAACTTCTTATTGGTAAAAACGAATATAGATGGTATTCTCGGTGGAGATAAACAACAATGAAAAAAATTAACTTTAAGACAGTATATATGTATTAGCAGAGTGTCCTGATGAACTGAGGAAGAAGGAAAAAAAGTAAAAGTGGGTTAAGTGATGACTGCTGATAAAGGACCTTGAGTTTAATCCCTGAAGTATTTGTATTTCATTTAGAAAAGATTAGAGATAACAATTATAAGTAATCAAGTAGCATGAGGAAATACAAGAGTATTTTTAAGATGAATCAGAATAGAGAAAATAGAACAATTAAAAATTAGTAAGTACAGTGATCTCAATGGTTTGAAGTGGTGAGGGCCTATAGTAGGATGGTAAAAATGAAAATATGAAAGACAGTCAAATCTATAAGCAATTTCTATTTAGATGGAAGATTCAGCAGAAAGTACTTAAGAATTAGATATGAGAGGTGAGGAAACAGAACAAAAAGAGTCAACAGCTAGAGATTACTGGTACTGTTGTCAAAAGGGCAAGTTGGAAAAGAAAATCAGTTTGTTATTTTTTGGCTTTTGGGGTGTAGGGGATGAAAGGGAACTAGGGATGAGGGTAGGAAGGGAATATATACATGTGAGATGTAATATATACATAGAGATGTTTTAGACAAAATCAAAAAACTGGAGTTTTGGTAAGAGTGAAAAGTTCAGGTCATCAACTTAAAAGCTAAAGTCTGGTTAAACACTAGAAAGTAGAAAAGTTCTCAAAGGGATTAAGCATTGAAAGAAAAAAATGAATAAAGAACCTGTGAGAAACTTACCATAGTGAGGAGGAGGAGGAACAGAGACCATAAGATTAAAAAAAAAAAAAAAGAAAGAAAGAATCTTAATAGAACAAAAAGATTAGTGGCATAGGTATGCTTTGATCTTCTGGTTGGAAACTATCCACAAAGCAGTATCAAAGTCCCAGAAATGGTATGGGTCCAGGACATCTCGACAATGGATCTACTATCAAAACATGCTCAGTTGTCCCTTTTAACTTTTTTTGCTGTGAGAGGATCTGGTTTATTCTGCCTTTGCAGGGTGGTCCTGAGAGTGGCAGGTTCCCCCGTCTGGGGTGGAGGGGAGGCAGCACTGGAATGCAGTGAAGCCAGGCCAAGGCCCAGAGGCAGCTGTGGTAGACTGCAGCATGGTGCTCCTGCTGCCCAGGATGGAAGGCACTGAACTGAGACCGGGCCATGGATAGAGGACTATGAACTCAGGCCACATGTGCATTCTGGGAAGTGGGGCACAGGGTCACATGCCACAAAACATGAAATGTAGGCACTCAGCTCATGAGTAACCACATGGACAAGTAGGTACCAGCCAGGGGGACACTCACCCCACAGCCTGGTATGGACATATGAACACAATGGAACAGGACTTTTTTCCTATATCCCTATAAATATCAAATTCCAAAATTTCAATGTTACTAATGACCTAAGGTGGCATCCAAAACCTCTGTCAATCACGTACCTCAATATTTGGTTTAGAAAATAATCATTATAGTCAAGTTAATGCCCTTATATAAATTTTCAAAAATCTCAAGAGACTCATCAGTGTCACAATTTAACCAACTGAGATGCCCCCAAATAAAAATATTTAATATTTTGGGGGTGCGGTGGCTCACACCACTTTGGGAGGCTGAGGCGGGTGGATCACCTGAGGTCAGGAGTTCGAGACCAGCCTGGCCAACACGGTGAAACCCCGTCTCTACTAAAAATACAAAAATTAGACTGGCGTGGTGGCAGGCACCTGTAATACCAGCTACTCAGGAGGCTGAGGCAGGAGAATTGCTTGACCCCAGGAGGCGAAGGTTGCAGTGAGCCGAGATCGCACCACTGCATTCCAGCCTGAGTGACAAAGCGAGACTCTGTCTTAAAAAAAAAAAAAAAAAAAAAAATTATTTCAAATCAAGGAGAAAAATCAAAGCTAATTTCTTACATTTTGAGGAATTCTTTCACACAACTGTATCACAAAGGTACTGATTAAAACTGTTTTAAAGTAATGTTTATATAATATTAAATTAACTGGTGACAAGACCACTTTAGATCAAATGAGAGACCAATAACCACCAATACACATAGCTTCACAGTAGCCAAATTTTCTATAGTCAAGCAATGATATATTTTCGTATTTGGTAAATGATAGCTCTTACGGAATTCCACTTGAAATGAGAATTAAAAATTTAGTCAATTCCATTTGTATTTTACTGTTGCAGTATTCTATTCTCTTACTGTAAAAAAAAAAAAAGAAAAAAAAGATGAGTACTAGCCTGCTTTTGGCACTAAATAGCTATAAGCAACTGATCCTAATGGTTTTAAGTTTGAGCATTTGGCAGGACTAGTTGATAAACTGATACTTTCCCTCTCAGCTTTTCCCCTCTGCGACCTAGATTGTTTTTAAACCTTCTATTTCTCTTTTATAAAAATCTACATTTTGACAAACCTTTTCAGATCTAACCACTGTATAAATTTATACATGAAAAGAGGCAATGAGTTTTTGAAGGCTTTCTTTGCCAACATTGCAGCAACAATGTCTCTGTGAAGCTATTAGCAACAACACTGCAAATATAAATTCAGATACATGTAGTCTCTGACCTACAGATGGCTACTTTACTTTCAACACATACATATAGATACAGAGTTTGCAGTCACTACCAGAGGTTCATCTCTACTCTTCCTTCCATCATATCTGAGATCCAGGGGCTATGACCATGAAAACCATTACAGAAAAAACAGGAACTTCTGAATTTTAGCAAATGAAAAGCAAGCATATCTCACTGGAGCCACACAGGGTAGGTGGCTACAATAGGAAGATCAGGACAATGTGGCGAGAATGGAAAAACGGATGTGGGATGGGAATACAGAAAGGAGGTAAATATTAAAAAATTATTCTATGTTGGGAACGGTGGCTCATTGCCTGTAATCCCAGCACTTTGGAAGGCTGAGGCAGGTGGATCACCTGAGCTCAGGAGTTTAAGACCAGCCTAGGAAACATGGCAAAACCACATCTATACAAAAAAATTAGCTTAGCATGCTGGCCTGTCGTGCAGTCCCAGCTACTTGGGAGGCTGAGTTGGGAGGATTGCTTGAGCCCTGGAGGTTGAGGCTGCAGTGAGCCATGATCACGCCACTGTACTCCAGCCTGGGCAACAGAGCAAAACCATGTCTCAAAAACAAACAAACAAAAAAACCCAAAAGTTACCTGAAATTTTTATATGGAGTCAGGCCTATGACCAAAAGGATGAGCAGAAAATGTCATTTTCTTACCACAGTACAAGTAACAAAAAGAAAAAAAAAAAGTAAGAAATTAAAATTATTGCTGGCTAGCTTAGAAACCTAGCCACCAGTCTTAACAGTTATAAGAAAATAGATTACAAGTTCCCAGTGCATTCAGCCAACATATAAACGCAGTGAATGAGGCTGACATGATCCCAGCTCCTATGTCCAGTGGGAAAAGAAATAAAAACTAGTAAACAAGCAAATAAAAAAATTACACACTGTGATAGGCACAATGAGGAAAACAAAGTGCTAAGCTAGAAAATAGCTGGGGGGTACACATTTCAAACAGGGTGAAGTCTTCAAGTAGCTTCTATACCAAGCTCAGAGGAAAAGAAGGAGCCAGACGTTTTAGGGGAGGAGGAAGAATAATCCAAGAAAATGGAACACGCCCTGAGATAGTAAAGAGATTGTCTTGCTCAGGTATAAGAGAGATCACCATGGATGGATAGGAGTAAACCAGATGGAAGAATGGGATAAAATGAAGTTTGGAGAATTAACGCAGAGTTGTCATTTTACTTGGATGTAATGGAAAGCAACTGATGTGCTTATAAAGAAACCTGTAATTTTAGAACACGGCCAAAATTATTTGTTAACTGAGGATACGTTTTCATGTATCATAATAGTAAAAGTGAATATTTTAAACTGTATAAAATTCCCATCAGCTGTAACGCTGTAAGTCAGTTCATAATAATACTGTCAAAGTCCTATAATACTGTCACAGTCCTACAGCTATTGTAGTCTTTTCACTTGTAATCAGTAACTCTCTTCCTCTGTTAAAATCTGGCTCTAGTGCGCTGCTCCCTTTAAAGCACTCATCACACTTTGAACTTTTTTTGTTTGATTTTTTTTTTTTTTTTTTGTCTTTCCCCCACACTGTTCTGTAAACTCCACAAGTGCATGGGCCAAGCCTGTCTTGTTAACATTCTTTTCCCACAAGCTCATACCATACTTAGCACTAAGTAGATAATCAATACTTATTTTAATTTAATTTAATTTTGTGAGACAGGATCTCGCTCTGTAGCACAGGCTGGAGGCAATACCAGATCTTGGCTCACTGCAACCTCCTCCTCCTGGGTTCAAGCGATTCTTGTGTCTCAGCCACAGAATAGCTAGGATTACGGGCATGTGCCACCACACCCTGCTAGTAAGTAATCAGTACTTACTGAACAATTAACAAATATTATTCGTCTAGTATTTAAAAAACATTTAGTGGTTCCAGACTCTGATGAAACAGAAAGGCTGAAATATAACATTCCATACCTTTAAGAAACTCAAAAAGGGGAGGGTGGGGTCTCATAAACATCTAAGTTATGAATGCTATCAACAAACTGTTTTGTAAGTCCAGAGGAGAACTAGGAAAACACATACGGTCTGACAAAGAATTTTCTTTGTGCAAGCATAAATATTTATGTGTCAACAAAGGTAGAAAAAGTATAATCAGAGATATTTAATTAATACCTTTACTAAAAAAGTCTGTCATGCAAAACGGCTGCATCTATATCAGCTGAGGATAATGGCATATGGGCTACATTATTCCTGTGTGGACTTTAGCATGGGGAATGTCTGACAAGTATCACATTAAAAAAAAATCTCTAACTCCTGAGCAGTGCATAAGGTAAGCTTACACAATATACAACCTGTTGTGTGAAATTCCAGAATTTCCATCCCCGCCATGTCTAAGGGTGCCAAGTTTTGATCTGCACTGATTCAGCAGTATGTTTACAGTCTTTTCACAGGTAATTGGCTACCTAAAGAAAAATACTCATGGCTACACTAGCAGAAAGGAAGGGCAAATTATAAAGAACAAGGAAAGAAAGGAAGGAAAAAAAAAGAAAAAGAAAACTAATAGGATCAGAGGATTAAGTTCAGCATTATTTAACAAGTGATACATAGAGCAAGTTTACAAAAACAAAAGCCTTTTCAGCAGACTTGGAAGCAAAAACAGGGCTGTGTAACACAACTTAGATCTAGTGTTTTGCTGAAGTGAAATCTTGCACTCCTTAAAAGAGGAAATAACTTTCTTTCCCCTTAAAAAAACACACACACACAACATAAAAATCAGCAAAAGCTTGGTATTTTATAGGTTATTTTTCTAGCCCCTTAAAAATAAGCACAGCATGACCCTCAAAAAGAACATCAGCACGTTTAACCAGCTTAAAAAACAAATCTAAAGCCTAGAAAACAAAGAAATTGTGCAATAAAACGTAATTGGTGTTAATATAAGGTAGATTGACCTAACTTATTTCTTAAATGTGTTGGAAAGATAAGTTGTGCAGGGGGCTTTAACTAGTTTTTCTCAGCATAAAATGAAGAGGCAACTAAATGCTTTTAGAACCTCAATCTCGAATTTTACGTGAATGGCAATGGCTCTAAATTAGTAATGCTCTAAATGCCCTTACCAAAGCCTAACTTGTGTTATAAGTCGTTCAACTCAACATCTACGGACTGGACATATTCCTAATAGTTCGAGTGGGAAATAAATCTTTATTCTTTGTCCACATACAAGACAAGACACTAACATTTGTTGAAAGACAACTATGGATTTGCCTACTGTTATACTATGGATTTACTGATTAAAAGACTTCAAGCAAAATTATATATTCAATACTAATGATGCAAAATGGCAAAAATGACACCAAAATGCCAAGCACTGAATTGGAGAAAACAAGTTAAACATGGCTAAAGATCCCATTCATGCAGTGTTTCTGGGAATACTGGCAAACACCAGCAACTCTTATGGTTATTTCTCCTTGCAAGAATGCTGCTGAAATAAACGTCAGCTAGCAATCTCACAGCTTATCAATATAGGCTGAAATTTCTAGAAAAGTTGCTGCCCAGCGCGTCCCAGCCACAAACATCAGCACCGCATTCCTAAGGGGAGACAAACCCGGCAGAGGATGCCACACTATGTGTGGACTTGCCAGCACTCGGGCAGGAGGGTGTGGACCTGACAGGCAAGGTCCGTTCCGCACGGGTAGCGCTCCCAGCCCTCGGCCCGCTCAGCGCGGGCCCTCCACGGTTCTTCCCACCCGTACCTTCGGCTCCCACACAACCCCCCCCGCCCGGCTCCCGCGCCGGCGCTCCGCCACCCCAATGTCTCCACAGAGGGGCAAGGGGGCAGTCGCCCTTCGCCTCCCCACAACCCCGCGCGTGAGGCCACCCTGCGCCAGGAAGAAGGACGGCGTTCGCCTCGAGCGAGTCCATACACAGCTATATCCTAATGACCCGCCCCAGAGCATCCAGTCCTCTCTCCACGGGCCCCTACAACGCCCTTCAAATCCTTTACGCCCGGTGACCGCGCCCCGCAGCCTTACCCTGACCCCAACAAGTACACCCCTAGAAATAGCGCCTCCGACTCCAGCCGACTGGGTGACTGATCGGCGGCAGCACGTTCACGACACTTTCGCGATTGCCGTAAAGGGAAACAAGATTTGAACGAGCAGCGCCGCAGGCGCGCTCCTCGGGGCCGTGAGCGCGCCCCGGGGGCCGTCCGGTCTGCTCGGGAGCGCGCCCCATGGCCCAGCCCTGTCTCCTTATAGCAGGCGGGCTTCGGCGCTATCGGCCAGCGCTAGTCGGTCTGGTAAGGTAAGCCGAAGTAGGGGAGAAGGGACAGGCTCCAGCGCTTGCAGCCCGCTCCCTCTAGAAGGGTGCGTCAGAGGGTGGGATCTGGCAGCTCGGGGAAGTGGGCGCAGCCTGGAGCCCCCTTACCCGCGTCGCAGGCGCGCGAGACTCCTGCTGGTCCTCATTGCCTCCGGAGGCTACCTTATGCCAGGCGCCCCAGGGGCTGGTTGGGGCGGGAACTGCGGGGGTTTCCGGGGGCGGGGATGAGTGCAGCTGGGCTCAGCTCCCCGTGCCCTACCTTTCTGTCCTCTTCCTTGGTTTCCCCTACTCTCCTCCTGCCCCAAGCAGTGCCTGATGCCGAGTTCCGTCTCTCGCGTCTTTTCCTGGTCCCAGGCAAAGCGGAGCGGAGATCCTCAAACGGCCTAGTGCTTCGCGCCTCTGGAGAAAATCAGCGGTCTAATTAATTCCTCTAGTTTGTTGAAGCAGTTACCAAGAATCTTCACCCTTTCCCACAAAAGCTACGGTTGAGTACACGTTCCTGTTGTGAGTTCTGGGTTCAGATACCTTGGTGGCTGGAGGGAGCGAGGGGGAGGGGAGAGTTTGAAATTATGATCCCTGGTGACCTTGTGTTTACACGAAGCTCAGTCTTCTGCACTCAATTCTATCGCAGCGGGTGGGTCCCACACGGAAAGGAAGTTGCTGGTCCTGGGTATCTTCACGACTGTGCTTTATAGTAGGATACATCTGCAAAACACAGAAACACTGTAGAAATAATCTTTCCAGTTCTCCCAAATTTTAATTTATAAATCATAACCAAATGCAACTCTGTATTTTGCATTGCATTATCGGATTGTCCTCATTTCTCTTAATGTAACATTTGATGCAGCTTATAAAAAAACTTAATTTTCTAGACTCTAGGATTTAACCATTAGGAGAATATTATGTTTGTCAGGAGGCCAAGTTAGAGTTTAGAAAAGTAAGTATTTTTAAATTATATTTTGATTTGAGCCTGATGATTCTGTGCATCTCTAAAAGCAGCTTAGGGCTTTCTGATCGTTCACTTGGAACTTCCAGAATTTACTTTCTTATTTCTTAGCATTCACCACTTGGCGAAGACAGCGTGAGGAATTCATTTTATTACCACAGGTATTTAAATATTTGTTAAAAAATTGTAATCACAGTTTCGATTCATAGAACTTCAAAGAAAGCAGAGAAGATAGGTTAGGTTAGAGATGCAAGACTTTTTCTTTTCTTTTCTTTTCTTTTTTTTTAATGGAGTCTCGCTCTGTTGCCAGGCTGGGGTGCAGTGGCACGACCTTGGCTCTCTGCAACCTCCGCCTCCCGGGTTCAAGCGATTCTCATGCCTCAGTCTCCTGAGTAGCTGGGATTACAGGCGCCCGCCACCACGCCCAGCTAATTTTTGTATTTTTAGCAGAGACAGGGTGTCACCATGTTGGCCAGGATAGTCTCAATCTCCTGACCTCGTGATCCGCCCGCCTGGGCCTCCCAAAGTGCTGGGATTACAGGCGTGAGCCACCGCGCCCGGCCTGCAAGAACATTTTTATAAACATGCTTACTGCCCTGTGAAATTTATTCCTGCATACTCTCAATTATTATGAAAGGTTTTTTGAATTATGAATCATTAAAATTCTAATTTTGTTTGGCAATTACTCAGCAATGCTTTCAGGTTTCAAACGCAAAAACACATTGACAATTAGTCTTCCTCACCTAGTCCATGCATTTAAATTCCTCAGTTTTGTCATTCTCAAACTGGTAAACCATTTCAAGCCCTGCTTCTATAAATTGTCAGTTTAAACAACTAGGACTCTCAAAGCCTAAGGAGATACGAATCTAAGATAATTCATACATAGAAAAAATTCATACATAGAAGTTGTACTCCATACCTGTGGCCTTATGACTACAAAATTAATAAATCAGCTATCATTATTATATTGTATGCTTATTCTACTCCACTCCAAGGAACAACTCTTTGAGTACTGTAACTCAGAAGCTAAGTAAATTGCCTGAAATCATAGAGTTGGGTAGTAGTAAAGGTAGGACTTGTGTTTAGAGATATCTCATCTCATAGCTGTGTTCTTTAGATCACATGGACTTGCAATTGCTTTATTTTGCTTAATAATCTATTATTTTTTCCCTCATATTGTCTCTATAGGAGAAGACTCAATGATATTTCTTTTTTCCTCTTTAAGATAGTGAAGGTGTTGGATGTGAGAATGTATATGGAAATTTTTATCCTGGAATTAAAACATTATTTAATTCCAGATAGTACAACATCATTGTAAAAAACTAAAGTGTCAACTCGTCAAAGAAAAATAACCTGTTAACAATGCTGTAGCCTAGTATTCTGCCCATGAACAATATTGGCGTGTTGACTTAAAACTGTACATGTTTAAAATTGTGTGGATTGAGAGAAAAACTTCTTATTTTCTTTGTGTGGATTTTAGGATTTACAAAAGGTGCAGGTATGAGCAGATCTGAAGACTAACATTTTGTGAACTTGTAAAACAGGTAATTCATTTTTCACATTATAAGAGGAACAAGTACATACTGATCATCTCTGAAAATACATATTTAATCCTTGGTATTATTTTATACTATTAAAGTAAACTAAAAATTACCATTATTATCACCACCAATGTTAGGTTCTTGTTGTCTATAATATAACGTTAGCCAGGATGGTTTCGATCTCCTGACTTTGTGATCCACCTGCCTTGGCCTCCCAAAGTGCTGGGATTACAGGTGTGAGCCACCACGCCCGGCCAATCATGGAAATGTTCTAAATTTTTACTGGAGTGCAGTGGCACGATCTTAGCTCACTGCAACCTCCACCTCCCAGGTTCAAGTGATTCTTCTGCCTCAGCCTCCCAAGTAGCTGAGACTACAGGCGCCTGCCACCACCCCCGGCTAATTTTTTGTATTTTTAGTAGAAATGGGGTTTCACTGTGTTGGCCAGGATGGTGACATGTGGCTTTTGAGCATTTGAAATGTGGCTAGTGTGACTGAGGAATTAAAAATTTTATTTCATTTTAATCTATTGAGATTTTAATTTAAATAGTTACATGTAGCAGTGGTTGCTATATCAGATGGTACAATATGTGCTGATAACATTATTCCATTTTTCTTTGTTTTTGTTTTTTTCGTTTTTTTTTTGTTTTTTGTTTTTTGTTTTCTTTTGTTTTGTTTTTATTATACTTTAGGGTTTTAGGGTACATGTGCACAATGTGCAGGTTTGTTACATATGTATCCATGTGCCATGTTGGTTTGCTGCACCCATTAACTCGTCATTTAGCATTAGGTATATCTCCTAATGCTGTCCCTCCCCCCTCCCCCCACCCCACAACAGTCCCCGGAGTGTGATGTTCCCCTTCCTGTGTCCATGAGTTCTCATTGTTCAATTCCCACCTATGAGTGAGAACATGCGGTGTTTGGTTTTTTGTCCTTGCGATAGTTTACTGAGAATGATGTTTTCCAGTTTCATCCATGTCCCTACAAAGGACACGAACTCATCATTTTTTATGGCTGCATAGTATTCCATGGTGTATATGTGCCACATTTTCTTAATCCAATCTATCGTTGTTGGACATTTGGGTTGGTTCCAGCTCTTTGCTATTGTGAATAGTGCTGCAATAAACATACGTGTGCATGTGTCTTTATAGCAGCATGATTTATAGTCCTTTGGGTATATACCCAGTAATGGGATGGCTGGGTCAAATGGTATTTCTAGTTCGAGATCCCTGAGGAATCGCCACACTGACTTCCACAATGGTTGAACTAGTTTACAGTCCCACCAACAGTGTAAAAGTGTTCCTATTTCTCCACATCCTCTCCAGCACCTGTTGTTTCCTGATTTTTTAATGATGGCCATTCTAACTGGTGTGAGATGGTATCTCACTGTGGTTTTGATTTGCATTTCTCTGATGGCCAGTGATGATGAGCATTTCTTCATGTGTTTTTTGGCTGCATAAATGTCTTCTTTTGAGAAGTGTCTGTTCATGTCCTCTGCCCACTTTTTGATGGGGTTGTTTGTTTTTTTCTTGTAAATTTGTTTGAGTTCATTGTAGATTCTGGATATTAGCCCTTTGTCAGATGAGTAGGTTGCAAAAATTTTCTCCCATTCTGTAGGTTGCCTGTTCACTCTGATGATAGTTTCTTTTGCTGTGCAGAAGCTCTTTAGTTTAATGAGATCCCATTTGTCGATTTTGGCTTTTGTTGCCATTGCTTTTGGTGTTTTAGACATGAAGTCCTTGCCCACGCCTATGTCCTGAATGGTATTGCCTAGGTTTTCTTGTAGGATTTTAATGGTTTTAGGTCTAACATATAAGTCTTTAATCCATCTTGAATTAATTTTTGTATAAGGTGTAAGGAAGGGATCCAGTTTCAGCTTTCTACATATGGCTAGCCAGTTTTCCCAGCACCATTTATTAAATAGGGAATCCTTTCCCCATTTCTTGTTTTTGTCAGGTTTGTCAAAGATCAGATAGTTGTAGCTATGCGGCGTCATTTCTGAGGGCTCTGTTCTGTTCCATTGATCTATGTCTCTGTTGTGGTACCAGTACCATGCTGTTTTGGTTACTGTAGCCTTGTAGTATAGTTTAAAGTCAGGTAGCGTGATGCCTCCAGCTTTGTTCTTTTGGCTTAGGATTGACTTGGCGATGCGGGCTCTTTTTTGGTTCCATATGAACTTCAAAGTAGTTTTTTCCAATTCTGTGAAGAAAGTCATTGGTAGCTTGATGGGGATGGCATTGAATCTATAAATGACCTTGGGCAGTATGGCCATTTTCACGATATTGATTCTTCCAACCCATGAGCATGGAATGTTCTTCCATTTGTTTGTATCCTCTTTTATTTCATTGAGCAGTGGTTTGTAGTTCTCCTTGAAGAGGTCCTTCACATCCCTTGTAAGTTGGATTCCTAGGTATTTTATTCTCTTTGAAGCAATTGTGAATGGGAGTTCACTCATGATTTGGCTCTCTGTTTGTCTGTTATTGGTGTACAAGAATGCTTGTGATTTTTGTACATTAATTTTGTATCCTGAGACTTTGCTGAAGTTGCTAATCAGCTTAAGGAGATTTTGGGCTGAGACAATGGGGTTTTCTAGATATACAATCATGTCATCTGCAAACAGGGACAATTTGACTTCCTCTTTTCCTAGTTGAATACCGTTTATTTCCTTCTCCTGCCTGATTGCTCTGGCCAGAACTTCCAGCACTATGTTGAAGAGGAGTGGTGAGAGAGGGCATCCCTGTCTTGTGCCAGTTTTCAGAGGGAATGCTTCCAGTTTTTGCCCATTCAGTATGATATTGGCTGTGGGTTTGTCATAGATAGCTCTTATTATTTTGAGATACGTCCCATCAATACCTAATTTATTGAGAGTTTTTAGCATGAAGGGTTGTTGAATTTTGTCAAAGGCCTTTTCTGCATCTATTGAGATAATCATGTGGTTTTTGTCTTTGGTTCTGTTTATATGCTGGATTACATTTATTGATTTGCGTGTGTTGAACCAGCCTTGCATCCCAGGGATGAAGCCCACTTGATCATGGTGGATAAGCTTTTTGATGTGCTGCTGGATTCGGTTTGCCAGTATTTTATTGAGGATTTTTGCATCAATGTTCATCAAGGATATTGGTCTGAAATTCTCTTTTTTGGTTATGTCTCTGCCAGGTTTTGGTATCAGGACGATGCTGGCTTCATAAAATGTGTTAGGGAGGATTCCCTCTTTTTCTATCGATTGGAATAGTTTCAGAAGGAATGGTACCAGTTCCTCCTTGTACCTCTGGTAGAATTCAGCTGTGAATCCGTCAGGTCCTGGACTCTTTTTGGTTGGTAAGCTATTGATTATTGCCACAATTTCAGAACCTGTTATTGGTCTATTCAGAGATTCAACTTCTTCCTGGTTTAGTCTTGGGAGGGTGTATTTGTCGAGGAATTTATCCATTTCTTCTAGATTTTCTAGTTTATTTGCATAGAGGTGTTTGTAGTATTCTCTGATGGTAGATTGTATTTCTGTGGGATCGGTGGTGATATCCCCTTTTTCGTTTTTTATTGCATCTATTTGATTCTTCTCTCTTTTCTTCTTTATTAGTCTTGCTAGCGGTCCATCAATTTTGTTGATCTTTTCAAAAAACCAGCTCCTGGATTCATTAATTTTTTGAAGGGTTTTTTGTGTCTCTATTTCCTTCAGTTCTGCTCTGATTTTAGTTATTTCTAGCCTTCTGCTAGCTTTTGAATGTGTTTGCTCTTGCTTTTCTAGTTCTTTTAATTGTGATGTTAGGGTGTCAATTTTGGATCTTTCCTGCTTTCTCTTGTGGGCATTTAGTGCTATAAATTTCCCTCTACACACTGCTTTGAATGTGTCCCAGAGATTCTGGTATGTTGTGTCTTTGTTCTCGTTGGTTTCAAAGAACATCTTTATTTCAGCCTTCATTTCATTATGTACCCAATAGTCATTCAGGAGCAGGTTGTTCAGTTTCCATGTAGTTGAGCGGTTTTGAGTGAGTTTCTTAATCCTGAGTTCTAGTTTGATTGCACTGTGGTCTGAGAGACAGTTTGTTATAATTTCTGTTCTTTTACATTTGCTGAGGAGAGCTTTACTTCCAACTATGTGGTCAATTTTGGAATAGGTGTGGTGTGGTGCTGAAAAAAATGTATATTCTGTTGACTTGGGGTGGAGAGTTCTGTAGATGTCTATTAGGTCCACTTTATGTAGAGCTGAGTTCAATTCCTGGATATCCTTGCTAACTTTCTGTCTCGTTGATCTGTCTAATGCTGACAGTGGGGTGTTAAAATCTCCCATTATTATTGTGTGGGAGTTTAAGTCCCTTTGTAGGTCACTGAGGACTTGCTTTATGAATCTGGGTGCTCCTGTGTTGGGTGCATATATATTTAGGTTAGTTAGCTCTTCTTGTTGAATTGATCCCTTTACCATTATGTGATGGCCTTCTTTGTCTCTTTTGATCTCTGTTGGTTTAAAGTCTATTTTATCAGAGACTAGGATTGCAACCCCTGCCTTTTTTTGTTTTCCAGTTGCTTGATAGATCTTCCTCCATCCCTTTATTTTGAGTCTATGTGTGTCTCTGCACGTGAGATGGGTTTCCTGAATACAGCACACTGATGGGTCTTGACTCCTTATCCAGTTTGCCAGTCTGTGTCTTTTGATTGGAGCATTTAGCCCATTTACATTTAACGTTAATATTGTTATGTGTGAATCTGATCCTGTCATTATGATGTTAGTTGGTTATTTTGCTCGTTAGTTGCTATTGTTTCTTCCTAGCCTCGATGGTCTTTACAATTTGGCATGTTTTTGCAGTGGCTGGTACCGGTTGTTCCTTTCCATGTTTAGTGCTTCCTTCAGGAGCTCTTTTAGGGCAGGCCTGGTGGTGACAAAATCACTCAGCGTTTGCTTGTCTGTAAAGTATTTTATTTCTCCTTCACTTATGAAGCTTAGTTTGGCGGGATAGCAAATTCTGGGTTGAAAATTCTTTTCTTTAAGAATGTTGAATATCGGCCCCCACTCTCTTCTGGCTTGTAGAGTTTCTGCTGAGAGATCAGCTGTTAGTCTGATGGGCTTCCCTTTGTGGGTAACCCGACCTTTCTCTCTGGCTGCCCTTAACATTTTTTCCTTCATTTCAACTTTGGTGAATCTGACAATTATGTGTCTTGGAGTTGCTCTTCTCGAGGAGTATCTTTGTGGCGTTCTCTGTATTTCCTGAATCTGAATGTTGGCCTGCCTTGCTAGATTGGGGAAGTTCTCCTGGATAATATCTTGCAGAGTGTTTTCCAACTTGGTTCCATTTTCCCCATCATTTTCAGGTACACCAATCAGACGTAGGTTTGGTCTTTTCACATAGTCCCAAATTTCTTGGAGGCTTTGTTCATTTCTTTTTATTCTTTTTTCTCTAAACTTCCCTTCTCTCTTCATTTCATTCATTTCATCTTCCATCAGCGATACCCTTTCTTCCAGTTGATTGCATCTGCTACTGAGGCTTCTGCAATCTTCGCGTAGTTCTCGAAACTTGGCTTTCAGCTCCATCAGCTCCTTTAAGCCCTTCTCTCCATTGGTTATTCTAGTTATCCATTCTTCTAATATTTTTTCAAAGTTTTTAACTTCTTTGCTATTGTTTTGAATTTCCTCTCGTAGCTCAGAGTAGTTTGATCGTCTGAAGCCTTCTTCTCTCAACTCATCAAAGTCATCCTCCATCCAGCTTTGTTCCGTTGCTGGTGAGGAACTGCGTTCCTTTGGAGGAGGAGAGGTGCTCTGTTTTTTAGAGTTTCCAGTTTTTCTGCTCTGTTTTTTCCCCATCTTTGTGGTTTTATCTACTTTTTCTCTTTGATGATGGTGATGTACAGATGGGTTTTTGGTGTGGATGTCCTTTCTGTCTGTTAGTTTTCCTTCTACCAGACAGGACCCTCAGCTGCAGGTCTGTTGGAGTTTACTAGAGGTCCACTCCAGACCCTGTTTGGCTGGGTGTCAGCAGCGGTGGCTGCAGAACAGCGGATTTTCGTGAGACCACAAATTCAGCTGTCTGATAGGTCGTCTGAAAGTTTTGTCTCAGAGGAGTACCCGGTTGAATGAGGTGTCAGTCTGTCCCTACTGGGGGGGTGCCTCCCAGTTAGGCTGCTCAGGGGTGAGGGACCCACTTTAGGAGGCAGTCTGTCCGTTCTCAGATCTCCAGCTGCGTGCTGGGAGAACCACTACTCTCTTCAAAGCTGTCAGTCAGACAGGGACCTTTAAGTCTGTGGAGGTTCTTGCTGAGTTTTTGTTTGTCCGTGCCCTGCCCCCAGAGGTGGAGCCTACAGAGGCAGGCAGGCCTCCTTGAGCTGTGGTGGGCTCCACCCAGTTCGAGCTTCCTGGCTGCTTTGTTTACCTAAGCAAGCCTGGGCAATGGCGGGCGCCCCTCCCCCAGCCTCGCTGCTGCCTTGCAGCTTGATCTCAGACTGCTGTGCTAGCAATCAGCGAGACTCCATGGGCACAGGACCCTCCGAGCCAGGTGCGGGACACAATCTCCTAGTGTGCCGTTTTCCAGGCCCGTTGGAAAAGCGCAGTATTAGGATGGGACTGACCCGATATTCCAGGTGCTGTCTGTTTCCCCTTTCTTTGACTAGGAAAGGGAACTCCCTGACCCCTTGCGCTTCCCGAGTGAGGCAATGCCTCGCCCTGCTTCGGCTCGCGCACAGTGCGCTTCACCGACTGTCCTGCACCCACTGTTAGGCACTCCCTAGTGAGATGAAACGTGTACCTCAAGCAGAAATGCAGAAATCACCCGTCTTCTGTGTCGCTGGGGCTGGGAGCTGGAGACCGGAGCTGTTCCTATTCGGCCATCTTGGCTCCACCCCCCTGTTTTTTGTTTTGAGATGGAGTCTCGCTCTGTTGCCCAGGCTGGAGTGCAGTGGCAGAATCTCAGCTCATTGCAACCTCTGCTTTCCAGGGTCAAGCGATTCTCCTACCTCAGCCTCCATTCTCCTACTTCAGCCTCCTGAGTAGCTGGGATTACAGGCGCATGCCACCATGCCTGGCTAATTTTTGTATTTTTAGTAGAGATGGGGTTTCACCATGCTGGCCAGGCTGGTCTCAGAACTCCTGACCTCGTGATCCACCTGCCTCGGCCTCCCAAAGTGCTGGATTATAGGCCTGAGCCACCGCACCCAGCCTCACATTATTCCATTTTTCAAAGGAGAAACTGGTTCAGAGAAGTTATGAAGCTTGCTGAAGTTCACACAATTTTATTTAAAAAAAAGTTTTGAGCAGAGGAATACTTTAGGAATGTTAATTAGGTAATGCAGGTGGAATGGGTGAAGGGGAAGGAAAAAGCAGATAGGCCAAGAGAATTGAAAGTCAGAATCACATGGTTACAGTGTGAACTGGGAAGAAGAATGGTTTAAATGACTTGTAGAAATAGAATTGCCATCACTTTGTGACAGCATGTGAGGACTTTATAAGAGAGAACCTAAGATTCCTCTGAAGTCTTAGAATCCTCATAACCTGAAAAAAATGGTAATGTTGTTTACTGAAATGGAAAAATCATGAATAGTTTTGGGAAATAAAAGGATTTTTGCTTTGGCTGTTCATTCAACAAATAATTGAGTGATTACTATGGGTAAGGTCCTCTGCTATGCTTAGGTAGAGAAGTGGAAGGATCTTATTCCCTAAAGACACCGTCCTCAATTTTCATACTGTAGAAGATAATGAGCTCTAAAAGATGTGAAAATCAAGTGTTCTCAGAGAAAGGGGTGCTTATTTCTACATACAAAGGGCTTAGGTAAAGTTATCTGTGGAAGATAGCATTTGAGCTTTTGAAGAAAAGGAAGGATTTAGACATGTAAAACAAAGGGGGAGGAGGTTTTGCTACTAGTAATGAGGTGGACAAAATATTTGAAAATCCCTTTTACCAATACACCTAAATGCTGAATAAATTACATTAGCTCATTCATGACAGGTCTTCTATGAAAGATAGGGAAATCTCTAGGGCTAAAAAGTTAAAAAAAAAAAAAAAGGCTGAAACTAGAGTAGTATACTAGCAGTATGTTTCCTTTGGGGGCATTTGGCTGATAGCAGAAGTAGAGCACAATCAGGGACAGGTGACAGGCTGCTCTCTACCCAAAGCAGAGAGATAGAATTCATATCCCTGCCCAGGCACATGCTCCAATGGGTGCCATTCCATGGTAGTTGGTGTAAATGGTACCTATGTTTCAGGGGGTGATGTTTTCATAGAATAAAGTTTAAGTATTTCCACTTGAAATTGTACAACTCATGGTATTGGAGAAGCATCTTCCCCCAAATTCAGCCAGGACCCACAAAAGTCTACACACTCAGTCATAGGTGGGCCAGAAAAATACCTCCCTCCTGGCAAAGGGAGATCACAAAGAAATTTGTTCATTTTCATCACAGCTCCAGGTGGGGGAATAAAGGTACCACCTGAAAACTTGAAACTGGAGGGTCTGCCATCACTCATTCAAGGTTCAAATTTACATATCAACAGGGTCTAAAAAACCAGAAGCCAAGAAATTAACATAAAGTTGGCCCGGGTTGGTAATGTGCCATACTGTCTGGAAAAAACAAATAAGGATCCTCTTTGTAATGACTCACCCTTAGTTAAGCCTTTTAGAATACTCCCAGATTTTAAGATTGTCCAATATAGGCTCAGAGTCAAAAACTGTAAAACATACGTGCAAGGGACAGCTAAACTGACATAGACTCCTAAGGACTTATGGGAATGATCAGAAACAAATTAACATTTAAAGAGATGAAAAATGAAAAAATGAAAGATCTTAGAAATGATTCAAAATTATGTAAATTAAGAGCTCTTGTCCTGGAAACCTATGCTGGGGAAAGCACCAATAGGATTTTGGCAAGGACTTGTCATGATTAACTGAATAGATGAAGAAAAAAGATATTGATGGGATGTTGAGGACTGACAAGGAAAAAATAAGAGAAAAGAGAAGATTATGAAATGCAAATGTATATATTTAGCAACAAATCAGATGGCCAGAGTAAATGACAGATACCAATCAAAAATGGGTGAGATTTCATTCTTTGGAGAGTCAGTCTCAGATGAGGAAGCTGTAAGTATTCACAAAGTTCATGGAAAACACTAAATTTCTTTAGGTCATCAAAAAAATATGAGAAGATACTCCTTCAAACATGAAATTATTCTCACATGCACAGGAGTATTCTAATTTAAAAGTATAGCTATATTTTAAAAAATTAAATTTAAAAAATTAAAAGTATGAATTTGTACCAATGTTTCTTAATTCACATTATTGACTCATTATTACTTAACAACATCCTTAATCTGGAATTCAAGGAAGAAAGTGGTGATGTGGGGTATGGGTGTATTTAGGCCCTCTGTCTCCGCCCCCGCTCCTGCCGCCCCAATGTAGGAGCTGGAAATATAATAGTGAACGGAACAGTTGTTTCCTGTTCTCACAGAACTTAAAGTTTAGTGAGGAAGAGAAAACCAAACAAGCAAGTTAAATGTAATGAGTGCCCTGGTTGGGGAAGTAAAGGGTGCTGTTAAAAACAAAGCAGGGACACTCAGCTGAAGCTGGAAAGATTGAGCCTTGAAAAACATATAAAAGTTAACTGGGTAGGTAGTGTTCTAGTCACCATGAAGGTCTGGAGGTGTGCTAGAGAGCATGACACATTTGAAGATCTGAAAGAAATATGCTCTGGCAGTGTGGCATAGTTGATTGGGCACTAGAATCAAATTGCTTGAGTTTGAATCCTATCTCCACCACATCCAGCTCTATGACCTTGGGCAATTGTCTTAACCTCTGCAATTCTGTTGAGGAAAGTACATTATTTCATGTATTTAAGGTGTTTAGTAAACACTGCTAAGGCATAGTAAATGCTAGGTGTTTGCTTTTGTAATGATGAGATAATGATAGCTAGAGCAAAGAATTGAGAACCAAGCATGGCCAGAGGTGAATATAGAAAGATAAGTAAAGACAGACCGGGCATAGTGGCTCACACCTATAATCCCAGCACTTTGGGAGGCCAAGGCAGGTGGATCACTTGAGGTCAGGAATTCGAGACCAGCCTGGCCAACATGGTGAAATCCCGTCTCTACTAAAAATACAAAGATTAGCCGGACGTGGTGGCAGATGCCTGTAATCCCAGCTACTCAGGAGGCTGAGGCTTGGTACTTGAACCTGGCAGGCTGAGGTTGCAGCGAGCCGTCCGATTGTGCCACTGCAGTCCAGCCTGGGTGTCACAGTGACATACTGTCTCAAAAAAAAAAAAAAAAGGTAAGTAAAGACAAGACGATGCAAAGACCTAATGGACCATGTTAAGGAGCAAAGACTAAGGGTATAGGGGAAACCATTGTAGGAGAATAAGGGGATCAGATTGGTATTTTGAAATTAGAAGGATTACTTTGGTTTTAGAGTGGAGTCTAGATTGGTTTGGTCAAGACTGGAGGAGGATTGAGTAATAATAGAAAAACTAGGCTGGGCTGGGTGGCTCATACCTGTAATTCCAGCAGTTTGGGAGGCTGAAGTGGGAGGATTTCTTGAGCCCAGGAGTTTGATACCAGCCTGGGCAACATAATGAGACCTCATCTCTACAAATAATAAAGTTAGCTGGGCATGGTGGTGCGTTACTTGTGGTCCCAGCTACTTGGGAGGCTGAGTTGGGAGGATCACTTGAGCCAGGAAGGTCAAAGCTGCTGTTAGCTGTGATTGCACCACTGCACTCCAGCCTGGGCAACAGAGTGAGGCCTTGTCTCAAAAAAAAAAAAAAAAAAAAAAAGAGGAAGAAAAACCAACCAAAGTGTTTTTCCTGTTCTCTCACTCAATAATCAACACAATACTTCTCTGATCATCAAGAAGTATGGCGATTTCTCTCCACCAGCCAACACCAATTGGATGTCCCCTAATTCATTTCTGATGGTATCTACCTAGAGATAGCATCAGATCGCACTGGTTGAGGGCTCAGTCCCACTAGACTACCTCCCAACTTCTGACACCAATCACAAGCCCAGGTTACCATGTTTCTAACTGACTGGCTATAAACTAAGGTTCTCACTACCCCCTCCTTGTGTTTGATTAATTTGCTAGAGTGGCTCACAGAACTCAGGGAAATGCTTATATTTACCTGATGCATAAGGCAAGGGATATGGAAAGGGGCACGGAGCTTCTGCGCCCTCTCTGGGTATGTCATCCTTCAGGAACCTCCGCATGTTTGGCTATCTAGAAGCTCTCTGAACTCAGTCCATTTGGGTTTTTATCGATGCCTCATTACACAGGCATGATCAACTTAACTTTCATCCTCTCTCTCTGCCTTCCTGGAATTGGGGATGGAGGACTGAATGTCCAACCCTCTAATTATGCCTTGGTCTTTCCTGTGACCAGCTCCCATCCTAAAACTATATGGACTGCAAGCCTTATTAGCATATAGAAGACACCCCTATTACCCTGGAGATTCCAAGCGTTTTAAGAGCTTTTTGCCAGGAAATGGGATGAAGACCAAATACATATGTATTTCACAATACCACAGGTACCCCTTAGGAAGTTATAATAATCCACTAAGAGATGATGGTGGTTTGGGTAAAGTAGTGACAGTGAAGATGGAGAAAAAGGGTAGATTTGAAATAAATTTAGGAGGTAGTATAAACAGTACTTGGTACTTTCCATGGGAAGCTGGGACAAGAAAGCAAGTTTCTAGCTCTGTCAAGTGGATGAATCTTGGTTGCGCTAAGAAAGGGAAGGAGAGCGAGTATTGGGGTATGGCATGAGGGATGATTTCAGAGGTGAAACAGTGGGGAGGTAAGTACAAGGCTGTGGGCATGGATGGCTAAAGTAGGATGAGGAAACTTGTGAATTATCTTTTCTAATATGTTTTTTCTATTTCAGAAAACCTGTTTGAAATGTGGTGGTTTCAGCAAGGCCTCAGTTTCCTTCCTTCAGCCCTTGTAATTTGGACATCTGCTGCTTTCATATTTTCATACATTACTGCAGTAACACTCCACCATATAGACCCGGCTTTACCTTATATCAGGTAAGTGAAATGTATTCTTTGTATAGGAGACTCTTTATGTCTCATTCTTATTTTAACATTGAAGCCAACATTTAATGTCAACCTTTTAAAAATCAGATTTTACATTGGCATTACAACAATAAAGGGAATATAAAAAGGAACTTGAATTTGGCTTTTTCTTTGTGATAGAGAAATGTAGAGACAGCCCAATAAGATTCAGTTTGTGCACTGGTTCTTGAACTGTGACTCTTTAGTGCCTTGTTTTCTAAGTAAGTATTTTAAGTTGTTTCAGAATATAGAATTGGAATTATTCGCCCCTTAAAATTAAAAAAAAATGCTACAAACAATAATAGTAATATGAAAAGATAATGGAAATGACAAACATGTCTTGATATACTTACTGCGTATGAAGTAATTTTCTTTTTTTTTTTGGAGATGGAGTCTAGCTCTGTCACCCAGGCTGGAGTGCAGTGGCACGATCTCAGCTCACTGCAACCTCCACCTCCCGAGTTCAAGCGATTCTTCTGCCTCAGTCTGCCGAGTAGCTGGGATTACAGGCATGCACCACTACGCCCAGCTGATTTTTTTTTTTTTCTTTTGCATTTTTAGTAGAGATGAGGTTTCACCATGTTGGTCAGTCTGGTCTTGAACTCCTGACTTCGTGATCTGCCCACCTCAGCCTCCCAAAGTGCTGGAATTAACAGGTGTGAGCCACTGCGCCCACGCCAGGTGAGTGCAGTGGACAGTCGCTCAGTAATTCCCCTCCCAGTTCAAGTTCTCCTGCCTCAGCCTCCTGAGTCATGATTTTGTATTTTTAGTAGAGATGGGGTTTCACCATGTTGGTCAGGCTAGTCTTGAACTTCTGACCTTGTGATCTGCCCACCTTGGCCTCCCAAAGTGCTGGAATTACAGGCATGAGCCACTGTGCCCGGCCTCGTAGAAAGTAATTTTCTAAGCATTCTTCATGTCCTAAATAGTTGAATCCTTACAACAACTGGATAAGATAGAAACTATGATCCTCATTTGAGAGAGAAGGAAATGAGGTCCAGGGAGGTCAAGTTATTTGCTCATGGGCAAATAACTCAGTTAGTGTTGGAACCAAGAATTAAACCTGGACAGTTTAACTCTGGAGGCTAGGCTCTTACTCTTTATGCTGCCTAGATATTTTTGACGTATTAAGTATCAAAATTCATCGGTAACATTTTTGAAATCTCACAACGAATGAAGAATGGGTAGTCTGTTGCATATACTATGTTCATAATCCTCTTTTTTTACACTTAATCTTAGCCAAAAAGCCAAGAAGCTATAATAACCCTCGTTTTTAAAAATTGCAATAGCAATAAGTAATTATTACAACAAATTTTAAACAATACTAGAGTGATTATAAAAATGAAAAGCAAAAATCCCTTCCTGACACCTTCCAGTTTCTATACACTAGAGACAATTCATAGTTTGGTAGATTTCCTTCCAGAGTTTGGTTTGTTTTATCTTGTTATCATGTATGTACAAAACTCTCTTTTTTTTCTCGTTCTTTCTCACTTTTTTGGGTTTTTAATTTTGTTTCGTTTATAAAAAGTGATGAGATGTTGATACAGAAATTGCTTACTTATTCTTCCTTGCCTTTTTTTGGCTGTTACAAACAGTGCTATAATGAAGGTTTCATTACATATAACTTTACATACTGATGTTGATATGAGGTAGATTTCTAGAAGTGAGATTGCTAGATAGGTAATAGGGCATCTACATTTTTCATTTGACATTTCCAAACATACCTTTAGAAGTGTTGCATCAATTTATGCATTCACAAAAAGGATATGAGGAAATCATAATTATATGAATAGTTTCTGAGCTATTGAGGCTTAAACTTCTCTATAAAAGTTAAATAAATTACATAGGGCAGGGAGATGAAGAAAACATAATTATTAAAACATTGTTGTTATTAAATATAATTAAGCAACTACTAGTGTTTTAATCTAGATGATTTCACCTGGAATATAGTTAGGTCCACCCCTGAAAGTATTCAGCCTCTATATGATGCTTTTGAAACATCTGTCTCTTCACAGAGATGCCAAATTTTGTTGCTATTGTTGAGTAATATTTTTTGTTTTGTTGCTGTTGTGGTTGTTTCATTTATTCATTTGTTTACCTTCAGGAAAATAACCTTTCCAACACAGAAAATAGTAATCTTTTAAAGAATGATAAATTGGAAGGTTAAATTTATCTTTTAAAAATGTCAAGAAAAGATCTGGGCATTACTGTCCACATGTTGTTTCCGCAGTGGTATGGCGTGGCACAAAAGATATCAACAAATTGGATGCAGTTTGGGAAGATTTACAAAGCCCAAAAATGTTTTATAATTTAAGGTTCCAATTTTATAATTTAAGGTTCCAATTAGAGAAATAATTTGATAAATAATTACCACTCTGCTAGTGGAATATGTAGCCTAAGGAGCCACACCATTCTTTAGTAACTCCAGAAGGTACATATTTAAGATTCATGAGAGTCTCTCACGGTATTTTTTTTCTCCATCTGAGAACTTGTCTGCTTTCGTTTTGAAGAACTTTTAATACAGCCAGCCCCCCATATTCATGGGTTCCACTTCTATACATCCAATCAACCACAGATTGAAAATATTCTGGGGAAAGAAATTCCATCAAGTTCCAAAACTGGAGTTTGCCAAGTGCCAAGTACTTCGTTGAATCCACAGGAATGAAGTGATGTGTATTAGATATTATAAGTAATCTAGAGATGATTTAAAGCATATTGGAAGATGTGCATAGGTTATATGCAAATACTACACCATTTTATGTAAGAGACTTGAGCATCCCCAGGTTTTATTATCTGATGGAGGTCCTGGAACCAGTCCCCCACAGATACCAAGGGACTACTGTAATATAAGAGGCAACTTAGTTCTTTTTCTGAGTTTCACTTCCTTGATGGTACTGCATGTGATTTTCTTTAAAAAGCACCCTAGACACTTCCTTTTCTGTTGTGCCCCTTCTGCTTTTTAATTTTTCTGCTAATGAACTTAGTATTACCCTGAGGTCTTTCTCCAACATTCTGACATACAGATTTAAACTCTAGTACTTATTTTTATTTCTTGTAGGCTCATTTCCTTCATCTGCAACATGATTAAGTTAAACTAGCAAGTCTGCAAAATTCTTTTCATTTCCTAGATCCTATCCAAAAGGTTTAGCTGTTAGCCCGGGCAACAGAGCGAGACTCTGTCTCAAAAAAAAAAAGGAAAGAAAAAAAAGCTTTAGCTGTTAACAGCCTCAGTGGACATAACCAAATGTAAATTTCACTTCAAAGGCAATTTTGCTATGTGTGCTTCAGGTGTTCTCTTAGTTGGTTCAAGTAGTGGATGCCCAAGGGAGTGACTAGCCACTGGGGTAAGAGAAGAAATATGACAACATCTATGTATATTTGTAATCTAAAAACATTTAAACTTTGCCAGTATTTAACATACAGAATAATGATAACATATATTTTGATGTTAGATGGTCAGATATTTTTTGGTGATGCTGTGACCACTGAGATGAAGTGCTATGATAAAGAGGTGATGGGCATGGCTGTTTTCATTTGTAGGCCAGCGTATGTCATTCTGTCCTGAGCCAAAGGAAGGAACACTCTTAGCCAACCATCTTGGAAATGCATGCCTTTGTTAACTTACATGTATCATTTGAAGTATAGCTATGAAAATTATGGATTTTTCTAAGAATAATACATATACATTGTGGAAAATTTGAAAAGTAGAACGAACAAAAAACCCTTTATTCCCCCCTCCTGAAGATGGTCAAAGAGTACCAAAATCTTTTATATGTAAAAGATAAATTTTATTATTTTATAATTGTTTCTCTTTACAAATACATCATTTTTTGTTTCTCTATTTACACTGCAAATTTTTTTTTTTTTTAAGAGAAAGACTCATGGAATTGGAAAGTTAGAAGGAGCAATCCTTACAATTCATGTTTAATACTTTCCATTTCCTAACACCCCTAATCTAAATGTTTACTAAATGTTATGGATTCTTACCAGCTATAACTTTCTATTTCTTTTTTATCCCCATTGCATTGTCTTAGTTGAGACCCTGATTATCTCTTTCCTGTAGTGTGTCAATTCAAGGCCAAAGACATTGTCTTTTTAATCTTTGTAGTAGTTTTAAGAAGGGGAAAGAACTAATATTTAATGGATATCTCCCATTAGCCTGCTACTATGCTAGATACTTAACATGCATTACCATTACATTTCATCCTTATAGTGATATGATGAGCTGGGAGGGAATGAATAGCTCCATTTTGCAAATGAAGGGAACAGTTTTAGGGAGATAAAAGGATGAACCTAAGGTCCTGCAGTAAGTAAGTGGTGGGGTTTTAATCTGCCCCGATGCGTTGCATACTGCCCTGAAAGACAGGCATGCAAGTGGATACATTGCAATGCTGTGTGGTAAGTGAGTTTATGGAAGTTCAGAAAGCATGCTGTGTGAGTCACTATCTGCTAGAGGAGTTATCCAAGGTTATAGAGAGGAGGAGACTCAAAACTATCTTGAATGTAAGCTCTGCAAGGGCAGGGGCTTTGTCTGTTTTACTTAATCACTGTGTTTCCGTTTCTGAAATGGTGTCTGGCACATGGTAAGTGCTTGATAGTACTTTTAAAAATTGATCAGTAGGTGAATAGGTGTTAATTGAATACAGGCATAGTCAACAAAAGGTGCAAAAAGGCAGAGTTGTGAAAAGCCTGTGGTGTTTAGGGAATATTCTGGTGGGACAGATAAATCCATCTGCCTGAATGCTGGTAGGTCAATAACATAGTCTTAACATACCAAGGACAGCTTTTTAAAAATCAGTATATATTGATTTCTACTATGTGGAAGAGAAATAATCTTAAAATGATGTGAGTAAAAGGTGAAGTAGGCAGATATTTGTGAACTCAAATTGTCATGTTCTCTGTATAAAATGATATGAGTTGAACTCATGGACTTATAAAAGATAAGAGGTTTGAAGTAATTCCTGGTATTCTTATCCCTTAGAAGAAATATATGTGTTTATCTAGTGTGAGAAATGCACATACCTTCCTTTTTTTCTTTCAGTGACACTGGTACAGTAGCTCCAGAAAAATGCTTATTTGGGGCAATGCTAAATATTGCGGCAGTTTTATGTAAGTAATGAAAGTGATTTTAACAATGATACTTAATAGCCAAATTGCTACAGTATTTTATTCTTTCAACACTGGAGTGTTACTTGTTTTACTTTCTAGTTATACTTGAGAGTATGTTATCACTAAATAATTGATCATAATTATGCCCCTTTTGAAAGAAAAACACTTTTCTAGAAATGCTGACTTACGGGAATAAACCTTTAAAAAATATGTGTAGGATTATTCTGCTATTCATTCAAATGGAAGTTGTTTAGTATAACCAAATATTCCTTGAGGACTGTAGTGGACTTCTTAAGCAACCAGTAAGGAACAAAGAGTTGTGGATGCAGCTGACCACAACTAATCCTAACTAAATTCCTTTGGGATAAACAGTTTAGATGTTTGAGAATAAAGATGGAAGCATGTTTTGATTTTTGAGCAACATTCTAATGCTAAAGGGATAGAGTTGCTACTGAAGTATTTCATATCCCTGTTTATTTTGAACCAAATTTTTATTAATGGTTTACTCACATAATATTTTTCCATCAAGTGTGATTGGTTTAAATATTTGCATTCTTCTGTATATTTATTATTTGCTTGGGTCAAAAATAGAAATCAGGAAGATAATTCAGCTTAAAGAAGTTCATTTCATGACCAAACTCTTCAGAAACATGTCTTTACAAGCATATCTCTAATGCTTTCTACACTGTTGAATTGTCTGGCAATATTTCTGCTGTGGAAAATTTGATTTAGTTAGTTCTTGACCGATAAATATGGTAAGGTGGGCTTTTCCCCCTGTGTAATTGTCTACTGTGTCTTATTGAGCCTAGTTGTAATTTGAAATAAAATGATATGAGAGTGACACAAATAAGCTTTTGGGTTTTTTGCCTACGCCCATTTTATCTATATTCTATAACTAGTTAGTTCTGATTCTGATGCTAATCATAAAAATATTTTGTGTTTTATATAACTGTTTGTAAATATGAGACCTATGGAAGGCAAATGATTTGCTTAGTCACCGGAGGCATCAGTAGTTCCATAATACAACCTTAAGGTTCTCCAACATCCACAGCATGAGCCAGGCACACAGGTATGTGCCTACAGTCCCAGTTCTCTGGGAGGCTGAGGCCAATGGATCACTTGAGGTCAGGAGTTGGAGTTCAGCCTGTGCAACATAGAGAGACCCCGTCTTTTAAAAGCAAAAACAAAACTACAGCTATTTTGTTTTTTTGGTTTTTTTTCTTTTTATTTCTATTTATTCTCTGATTAATTTTAAAAGGAAAATCTGTGATTCTGGATAGCAGTGACCTTTGTGAACTCTTCATTGGCAACTTTATTTCTTGGTTATTTATTACTTTGTTGTTTTTTGGATTATCTTTTCCCAGGCATTGCTACCATTTATGTTCGTTATAAGCAAGTTCATGCTCTGAGCCCTGAAGAGAACGTTATCATCAAATTAAACAAGGCTGGCCTTGTACTTGGAGTACTGAGTTGTTTAGGACTTTCTATTGTGGCAAACTTCCAGGTTTGTGTTTTAGCCCAGCATAGGTATTTTCCTTAAGTACATAAATGTACATATTAAAAGGGAAACCTGAAGCATTCAGTTACATGCTGTTGTTATTTCCTTACCTTAACAAAATAGAAATCACTTCCTTTAAATTATCTGACCCTATTAGAAATAGCTACTTGCACAACTAGAAAAATTCATATTTAAAAGTCTGAACTAATACAAATTATTTTAACTTTTTTTAGGATCCACAGGACAATTATTAGAGTCTTCATTACTACTTAGTTGGAGATTACTTCAACTCACTACCGAAACAAAATTGATATAAATTAGAAGTGACACAATTACAGATTTTAAAAGTTTTGTTTCTAATATGCCTAACAATTTATAATCATTTACCTATTTTATCTACTTGTTTGGATGTTTTCATTGATTGCCTGCATTCCTAGGTGTCCTGCCTTGTATATGAGGAAATGAAAGGAAGAACTGTAGGTCTTCTAGCTTTTTCTCAGGAAAAAATAATGTCAAATACTTAATGTTAAAGTAGTGGTCAACTTTTATCAAATATTTTTCAATTCTCCACAGAGAGAGCAGTAGGAAAGAACATTGGGCTCAACTCTGAATACAAGTAAAAGTGGGAATTCATAGCTGTGGAGCAGGGTGCAGTGGTCAGTGGATGGAAAATTACTAAGCTGGAAACGTAAGGGTTAAGAAGGGATTCTGGTTAAACTGCCTTGGTTTGTTTTGTGTTGCTATAAAATAATACTTCAGGCAGGGTAATTTATAAGAAAAGGAGTTTATTTGGCTCATGGTTCTGCAAGTTGTACAAGAAGCATGATGCCAGCATTGGGTTATGATGAGGACTTCAAGAAGCTTACACATGATGGAAAGCAAAGCAGGAGCTGGTGTGTGCAGAGCTCACATGGCAAGGGAGGAAGCAAGGGGGTGGTGGTGCCAGTCTCTTTTTAACAACCAGCTCTCACAGGAATGAATAGAGTGAGAACTCATTCACCACCGCCAACCCCCCACATCAATCTATTCATGAGGGATCCACCCCTGTGACCCAGACACCTGCCATTAGGCCCCATTTCCAACACTGGGGATCAAATTGCAACTTGAGATTTGGAGGGGTCAAATGTCAAAACCATAGCACTGACCTAATAGGATTCTTGGTGAAGGCAGGCCAGGGTGATTAGACATCACTTGAGGGATGGTAGAGGTGATATATTTATGGTGATCAGATACTGAGAATGGATGATTACGGCTAAACTGAACAAGATTCTTGCTAAAATTGGATAATGCAGAGATGAACATGGCAATCCAGAAGTCAGGACCTAGTTGACAAGAGAGTTCAGAGGAACCTGAGCTGGGTTTGGTGAAGGAGATAATTTTTGTCACCTGACAGTAACTCATGTAATTCCACTGACATTCATGTTTGCTAGATATGGGGGTGCAGCGGGTGTGCATAGGTCAGAAAAAATGGACCCTGGAGAAAATGTAGTTTTGCAGGACATTAGTTCCCAGAAGCCACTTTATACTATGAAAGGATAACAACAATTTGGGTGGACAACTAGCTAGCTGTCTGTGCCACAAATAGAGTTCTGCCTTCCCTAATCAGTTTCTGTAGCTCATTATTAAAAAATGTTTTGGAGAATTTCAATGTGAGGATGGTGATTCTCTGTCTCTTGGTCAATTTAACAATGTTTCTCATCACTTTTATGGTAAAGATGAATCTCCAATATTTGTTTACACAGCCCAGCAAATTCCAATAGCAGTTCTTGATAGCACCCACACAAGCTGCCTTTCCACCTTTATCTCAATTACTTAAGGTAGCCTATATACTTTCTTCATTGTTTTGCTTTTAGCTTTTATTCTAATTTACCTTCACCGCAAGAGTACCTATGGCTGTGTAATTTATTTTGAATTAAATTACTTTTTCTCTTTTGTTAACATCTCTTTATGCAACTTTAGACGCCCTCTTTATCTTTCACTGACGGCTTTATTGCTGGGCCCTGTTTATAACCAGGCCTTGTAGCATTACCCAAATATCAAACAACTCTCTTTCCTTTCTTTTTTTTTTTTACTCACCGCTATACTAATGAGGATCTCCTTCCTTTCCAAAGTAAACGTTTACTACTTAATTAAAGTGGTTAGTGCACTGCTTCCTCCTCCACTTCCCCCTTTTCTTTTATGGAGACAAACTCTAGGTGATTTATATGGGAAAAATTTTACAAAACCAGGTCTATAAATGGTAGACCCTTGCAGGTATTGGCTTGGAAGAGAGGCTAGCACTGTGGTTTTTTTTTTCTTTGAGACGGAGTCTTTCTCTGTCCCCCAGGCTGGAGTGCAGTGGCGCAATCTCGGCTCACTGCAAGCTCCGCCTCCTGGGTTCACGCCATTCTCCTTCCTCAGCCTCCCGAGTAGCTGGGATTACAGGCGCCTGCCACCACGCCCGGCTAATTTTTTGTATTTTTAGTAGAGACGGGGTTTCACCATGTTAGCCAGGATGGTCTTGATCTCCTGACCTCATGATCCACCCACCTCGGCCTCCCAAAGTGCTGGGATTACAGGCTTGAGCCACCGTGCCCGGCCAGCACTGTGTTTTAAATGGAGTCGGGACTTACTGGTTTTACTTCTTGAATATTTTTTGAAGACATTCACTTCTTTCCATTTCTGTCTTTACTTCCCTCCTTACTGTCTTCTTCTCAACTAGTTTAGATTTCATCATCTCTCATCTGAACTACTGCCATAACCTCCTCAATGGTTCCTGTGCATTCACTCTTACATTCCTTGAATCATTTCTTCATATTGCAGTAAAAGTGATCTTTTGGAAACGTATATACATCTCATTTTGCTTTCCTGTGTCCTTGCTTAAAGTTCTACAGGTTTAAAAATTATGTGAAAAGAGATACAATCAAGAGAGAAAAAAATAATTTGCTAAACCACCAAACTGCCTAACTCAAAGATCTTGTATAATCTGGCTGATGTCTACCTTTCAAGCCTAATTTTGCATTGTCCCCCTTCTTAATGTCTCCATTGTATATATCACTAGCCTTTTTGTGCTCCTTAAATAGGACAGACTTATTTAATTTCCTCTCACATACTGTTTCCTCTGTTTGGTAGGCCATAACGCCCTTTATATCCATGGTTGTAAATTTATTATTTTTATTTTTTAGTTGATGTATTTCTTTATTAATTATAAGCATAATGGTTTAGAAACGTTCACCATTGTATCTCCAGCACCTAGCTTAGTACTTAGGACAAACATGCTTTCATTAATTATTTAGTAACTTATTGAGAGAGGTTAAAGGGACTATGGAGGATTGGAAAAAATTCTCTTATTGCTATGGTTGCCTGCATTTAAAGAAATGCCTAATAATTGCTATAAGATGGTATTTGAAAAATCTAACTTAAAAAATAAAAATTGAATTTCTTTTAAAACAAATTTGTATATGTTGTTCAGTAAAATAACTACATGGTAAGTGTCTTCACTACCTACTTAGAGGAATTTTTTTCTTCATATGAAATTTATCAAAGGAGAGTAGTAAAAGTTTAGTAAGCAGAAATCTGTATTAATTTTCTAGTGCTGCCATAATACAATATCCAACTGGGTGACTGAATAGAAATTTATTCTGTCAAAGTTCAGGAGGCCAGAAGTCTGAAATCAGGGTGTTGGTAGGGTTGATTCTCTTATTAGAGGCTCAGAGGGAGAATCTGTTCCTGGCTTCTGGTGATCACCAGTAATCCTTAGTGTTCCTTGGCTTATGGCAGCGTAACTATACATAACCAATCAAGCTAGAGCCAAGGGAGAACGTTTTAATTCCTTGAGTCTTTAAATTTTATTTACAGTTAAATTGAATTTAAATGGAAATTCCCTATTCCCAGCACTGCAGTCCATCCTAATCTTTTCTTATTGCACTATGCTTTTCCTATGACCCTTTTCACCATCAGACACACTGGAATTTCCTTATTTCTGAAGTTTATATTTATTGTTTATGTACCTTTACTAAACTCAGAGCTGGATTTTTGCCTGTTTTGTTCTCTAATGGATCTGAAGATTTAGAACAGTGCCTAGCACCTAATAGGCACCAAGTAAATATATTAAATGAAGAAAAAAATAAATGAATAATTCCTATTATATATTCAGTGGAGGTGTATGAAATAGTTTGGTATTACTAAAATCCTCAGTTTTCTGCTGAGTATTATGAGAGAAAATTACTTCAGAAAGTAATTTGTTTGTAGAATTGGCCAAACTTCTCTACTCAGTGAATGTCATATTGAAATCTTGGGGTTGTGCTTTTAAATGTTGTGTTGCCAATGTGTTTTGAGTTTCTTTTATTGACGTATTTCTTCTCTCTATCTCTCAGAAAACAACCCTTTTTGCTGCACATGTAAGTGGAGCTGTGCTTACCTTTGGTATGGGCTCATTATATATGTTTGTTCAGACCATACTTTCCTACCAAATGCAGCCCAAAATCCATGGCAAACGAGTCTTCTGGATCAGACTGTTGTTGGTTGTCTGGTGTGGAGTAAGTGCATTTAGCAGTATCCTTCACTGTACAATGTGGCTACACTTGGAAAGGAATTGAATGACAAGATTTAAGTAAACACTATTGGTGCAGTGTAAGAAGCCTTTTTTTTTTTTTTTTTTTTTTTTTTTTTGTAGGAGAGATTCTTAGGTTCACAATCCTAAACTAAAGAATTTGAAATATGAAATTCAGATTGTACGTAGTGCCTCAGTAATTGAGCTAGGAACAAAAATATTGAGCCTGATCATACTCACTTCAGAGAAATGAGGGATGAGTAAATGCCCTCTCTGAGAACCATTATCTAGTTAAAGATTATGATAGAACTGCTAATTTTCTGAACAAAGAGGTGGGGTTTGACTGTGAGAACCATTTTGTTGTGACCCTCTGCGCAGCACATTTTTAGTTTTACAGTACCACTGCTGTGTAACATTAAGTCTTTAAGAAAATGGGTTTAGACCTTAGCAATAAATGTGTGAGTAATCCTTTTAGACTGTAAAGTGATTTTTGTTCTCTGAGATTTTCTCTGAGATTCTTCCTTGACTTATGTTTTTATAGTGCTGACTTGCTCATCAATTTTGCACAGTGGCAATTTTGGGACTGATTTAGAACAGAAACTCCATTGGAACCCCGAGGACAAAGTAAGAACTTACAGTCTATAAAACTTAGTTTTATATTAAAGATGGTTATTTTGGTTGAACTTGATGTGTTTTTCATTTCATCAGTAACAATGAAAGTCTTCTGGTAGAATAATCAGTTCTGTATTAAAATTATTTTCATGATATGGTAGGGTTTATATAGAACCTTCCATATTCTCCTGTCACCTGTGATCTGTAGATACTGTCAAAATATGAAGAGCATTGTGATGGCAAAAGAGTTTTCTGAGAAATTGACTCCCCTAAATGTGGGTATAGTATATAATATAGCCAACTGAGATCATTTACGTTTTGAATACTTGTTTTCTGAATTGAAAAGACATCTTCTCCCACTTTTTGTTATCTGGAAATTGATTATGGACTCTGCATTTAGGTTTCAATATAGTGGATATCTGAATGTAGATATAGCATCTTGGACTCTGAGAATAGAGGAAGAGGAACATATACTAAAGAATAAAATGAGTTCATCTGTTTTCACAAACCACTTGGTGGTGCTTTATTTAAGAATTAGCCCCAAATTGGGCATGTTTGTGAAAATGAATGAATGAAATAATTTACTAGATTTTCCCAGTTGTAACCCATATATTATTTAATATTGTAAACACAGCACTTACTAAGTTTATTCTGAGCTTGTTAAACTTTTCTTAGTCGCATATTATGAATCTTATGGCTTTGGGTAAGGCAATAGTAATTTCTCGATTGTAGAGTAAAAATGATCCTGTTCTATCTTAGCTATTTAAGTGGAAATTTTATTCGCTCCCAGTGAAACAAATAGAGTGTCATTTAGGAGGACTTCCTAATGCTGGCTCTTTAATTCTAGAGATATTATATGCCTGGTAAGTCAAGGGTTGATTTTCAGAAGCTCCATTATTTTATAAGAATTGTGTGTTTTTTATTTGAAACATAATATATAGATCGTTTAAATGAAATTTCACAAAACTATTCTTTTTTTCCCGTCACTCAGGGTTATGTGCTTCACATGATCACTACCGCAGCAGAATGGTCTATGTCATTTTCCTTCTTTGGTTTTTTCCTGACTTACATTCGTGATTTTCAGGTAAGAAGGCACAGTATTAGATTTATTCAGTCAGACTTCCTTCTCTTAGTCCAGGAAGGTGGACTAAGAGAACTTTCCATGGGCAACTCTCCAGCCTTTTTGAAAATTAACTGTTTATGATTTGGTATCATAAACAAGTGATGTAACTTTTCAGGTAAATTGTTTCTGTGTTTAAAGAAGTAGTGTATTGCTAGCAAGATTTAGCCTTGAAAATGGGGCTATAAAATAAATTTTAGAAATTCTTACATAGAATTTGTTATCGATTCTGTGTACTTTTACATAGGTCATTCTCAACATTTAGTTTTACTGATTCTTAGTAGAAACCAAAGAAAAACAAGGAACTTTATGAATAGAGAAGCTTGGTTTTTCCAGATTTTAATTGGTACAAAGAGGATACCTTTGACAGTAAAACAGCTGTCTCACTACCATTAGAATTGATTTACATTCATAATCACAAGGTAGCGTATAGAACATATTGAAGGAGTGATCTCTCTTTAAGGAGCAAACTTCTATATATAATTTTCTTTTCTGTTCCAGAAAATTTCTTTACGGGTGGAAGCCAATTTACATGGATTAACCCTCTATGACACTGCACCTTGCCCTATTAACAATGAGCGAACACGGCTACTTTCCAGAGATATTTGATGAAAGGATAAAATATTTCTGTAATAATTATGATTCTCAGGGATTGGGGAAAGGTTCACAGAAGTTGCTTATTCTGCTCTGAAATTTTCAACCACTTAGTGAAGGCTGACAGTAACATTGATGAATGCTGATAATCAGGAAACATGAAAGAAGCCATTTGATAGATTATTCTAAAGGGTATCATCAAGAAGACTATTAAAAACACCTATGCCTATACTTTTTTATTGCAGAAAATAAAGTTGAAAGACTATGATATCATAGTTTTTTATACCTTATTTAAGAGAAACAACCTGACGTGCACCAATCAGTCTGCACATCCCAGCCCTTCACATTTTATAAATTATTGTAGATCATGTTTTGTTAGGAGCACTTTTATGAGAGACATTTTCCATGACTAAATAATCAGCATTAGTCAGTAAATCCTTTAGAACTGGGTTTTGAAATGGGAGTTTTATCATATTAAATCATTTCTTGTAGTCTTACATTTTTTGTTGTTGTTCTGGAGTCTACCTGTAAAGGAAAGTAGACCTGGATTCATGTGGGCTCTTTCATGGCTTAAGTGTTGCCCAAGAGATTTTGTAGGTAACGATTTTTTTTTTTCTGGCCACAATGCCAGATACTAAGCTAATTGGTCTATCATACACATGCTTGCAGTAGTTTCATGAAGTTTAGTCTCTGGTGTGAGATTTTAATCACCAATGAATGAGAGAGGCACCTGTAGGTAAATTTACTTTAGTCATATTTTACATAAAACAAGGGTTAGTATTCATGTAAATTGAGAAGTTTGGGAATAACAGCAGATATGATTAATAACAAAGAAAAGTCATAACCGTAGTCAAGAGCTTCTTAGATTTTCGTTTATGGCCAGTTATAATTATATATAAAAGTAGTCTTGAACAGGTAAATATTGAGCCTTTTTAATAGGATGTAACCTTTGTAGAGCTCAAATTCTAAAGAACAAAATTGGCAATCCAATTAAACTACGTGCAAAATAAGTGTGATACATGCATCTACAAAAACAGTGTTCTCATTTTTTCTGGTTATGCAAATGACTGGATTGTTTCTCCTTGGATCTCTATATGTACAGGTAAAGAATAGTTTACAGATCCCTGCTGAAACTAAAAAGAGAAAAAATGCTCATTTGGAAAGTGCCCAGTGATGAACTGGTTTGCAGAATAATCTTTGAAGAAGATTAATCAGGTTTTTATCTTTTTAGAAGAGATGGTTCCCTGGCCAGAAGAAAAGGTGGGGAGAAAACATTTAAACTGTCAGTTGGAGCAATTCAAGGAATAATGCTTATGTGATGGAGACCTCAATTATAAATTAGTTGCTAGATGCAAGAATCACTAAATAATATTTCTGAAGTCTTCTGGACTAATAAGGCAGAAAGGGAATAAAATACTATGCCTATATTAAACAGCAATAAACCTGGGAGACATTTCCATAAGCATTGATTGACTAAATGCTGACATTGCTAGAAATAATTTGTATACAAGCCATAAAAAAGTATCATGCCTTTGAAAAGCACAGTGTAACACACCTGCAAAATGTCATTTAGTCCTGATTCCCGTATCAAGGAAACTATTATTTAAGTTATGAAGCATCATAGTATGGGGAGAAGGAAATTGACAGAGTCAAAGTTTATAAAATTATAAAATTTGTATGGGGAAAGTGGCTCAGGGAAAAACATAGACTTTGTCCATTCCTAGAACACGAGGCTTAGCAATACATACCAACATATTAAATAAATTATTTCAAGACAAAAAAATACTTTCATAATATTTGAATCCCATTAGTTAACTTTTACCCTTAGAAATAACATAGGCTAAAAATGTTAATACAGTTGGCTTGCATTATCCATGGCTTAGCTTTCTGCATTTTCAGTTATTTGCAGTCAACCATGGTCTGAAAATAATAATTTCAGAAATAAATAATTCATGATTTTCAAATTATAGGCTCTTCAGAGTAGTGTGATGAAATCTTTTGCCCTCCTGCCCAGGATGTAAATCATCTCTTTTTTCTGCATATCTGTGCTGTAGACACTACCCATTCATTAGTCACTTTGTAGCCATCTCAGTTATCAGATAGACTGTTACAGTATCTCAGTGCTTGTGTTCCAGTAGCCCATATTTTATTTAATGCCCCAAAGCGCAAGAGTAGTATGCTGGCATATTATTATAATTGTTCTATTTTATTATTGTTGTTCATGTCTTACTATGGCTAATATATATGTTAAACTTTATCATAGATATATATATATTAAACTTTATCATAGGTATATATGTATGTATAGGGAAAAACAGTATATAGAGGGTTTAGTACTATCTGTAGTTTCAAATAATCCACTGGAGGTCTTGGAATATATCCCTACTGATAAGGGGACACTGCTATAGGCTTGTGAAGGGATTATAAGAGAATTTGGAATGTGTGTTCATCCCTAACTGTAATGCTGAAGTGACAGAAGACAATCATACTCACCATCAAAATATACCTTGCCTCCATTGTCAGATACAGTGGCTTGATTGAACAGATAAGGCATTTCTCTTCAATTCCATCAACATTTTTGAGTTGATTATGTAACTTTTAAAGTAAGAGGTCTTAAGCTAACAAAATTGGCAGATACAGTTAACTGGTAGTGAAAAATCTGTTTCCTTTTTGTCCTGGGTATACCACAAGACTATATTTCCTAGCCTCATGTGCAGTTAGATGTAGATGCAAAACTGAATTTTAGAAAGTGGAGTGGATGTATTTTCTATTTTTATATTAAGGTTTTGAGAATTCATAATGCTTTCTCCCAGTTTTTTCTCTTTGTACCAACTGGATATTGATTACAAGCTTGTAAGAGATGATGGAATCAGCCGGGTATGGTGGCTCACACCTGTAGTCCCAGCACTTTGGTAGGGTGAGGTGGGCAGATCACCTGAGGTAAGGAATTCAAGACCAGTCTGGCCAACATGGTGAAATCCTGTCTGTACTACAAATACAAAAATTAGCCAGGCGTGGTGGCGTGTGCCTGTAATCCCAGCTACTCAGGAGGCTGAGGTGGAAGAATCACTTGAACCCGGGAGGTGGAGGTTACAGTGAACTATCGTGCCATTGCATTCCAGCCTGGGCGACAGAACAAGACTCCGTCTCAAAAAAAAAAAAAAAAAAAGGTGGAATCACAAGGTAGAAGGACCCTGAACTAGTCTACTTTTAATAAGATTTTAGAAAATCAAACCTGAAATCTAATATAATTTAGGAACTTGATGTTCGTTCATCCAAGTTACTAAGATTATATTGTATTTTATAGTAAGATGTCATATATTTTAAGTGCTCAATGAATTTGTGAAAGAGGAAGATAATTTTTATCTTTCATTGTCCAGTAGAGACTTGCTGCAAAATGAAAGTTCAGTAAATAGTGGCTTATTAGTACCCTTGTAAGTCTAGTGTTGAAAATATTTCTGGGTTTTAAACAACCAGTGTGCTGATTTTAGAAAGGGTGTGCTCATTTATTGGGAAGCTACGAAAAATAACAGACCTGAAACAAAGGAAAAGTCATTCTGAGGCATTATGGTCTAAGAACTGTGTCCTCCAAAGGGAATGATAATATGACTGAGAGTTCACCTGAGGCACAGAAAGCCACGGACATCAATAGATGACAAGTAAAATGCCCCAGAAATTCTAAAATATACTATTGTGATTAGTGCAAAGAAAAATCTGTTCTTTCAATAACTGGCAGCTTAGCTGAAAAGCAAACAAAACAAAACAAAAAAACAGAAATGCTAGAATCTCGCCAGGGCTCATATCCAGATTTCTGTTAAAAGGAAACTGTTCACTCAAAATATTTGAAATGGCCAGTCACAGTGGCTCATACCTGTAATTCCAGTGCTTTGGAAAGCCAAGGCAGGAGGATCGCTTGAGGCCAGGAGTTAGAGACCAGCCTGGGCAAAATAGCAAGACCTGCATCTTTACAAAAAAATACTAAAAATTAGCAGGACATGGTGGTGTATGCATGTTGACCCAGCTGCCTGGGAGGCTGAGGCAGGAGGATCACTTCACCCAGGGCTGTGATCACACCACTGCACTCCAGTCTGGACAACAGAGTGAGACCTTGTCTCATATATGTGTGTGTGTGTGTGTGTGTGTATATATATATATGTATAAAACACATATATGTAAAATACAATTTTATATATATAATTGAAAGGAGGGAGGAAGTGAATCAAACTACAGCTGCAACAAAGCCCAACTGCTGTCAACTGTACATCAGATTAATTCAGTGTCATCCTCTGAACCTAACAAAAGGAGCATGCTGTTTTCCTGGTGTTAACTATTACTTCTTTTCATACTTACTGTTCTTTTATAAAAAATATACAGCACACAGTTAAAAATTAAAAGACATGCAAAGGAAGAAAAAAGTTTGATCCAGAAAGGAATCAGTCAATAGAGGCAAATTGAAATTGTCCATATGTTTGCATTATCAGAGGGTGATCATGACAATAAAAGCGCCTAAAGATCTAGTAAAACAAAGTGGAAAACATACATGAAGAGATAGAGAATTTCAGCAGAAATACGGAAACAACAACAAAACACAGAAATCTAGAAATCAATATGATCTAAGAGTACACAGAGGAAAAAATAAAGACAAAGGAATTGAAAATATACAAATGGAAAAGCAAAGGAAAAGGGAGTAAAATTATAGAGTGTGCGAAATTTGAAGGAAAGTGAAATGGCTTACCATCCTTGTAATTGAGTCTCAGAAAGGGAAGATTGAAAGAATGATACAGAACAAATATTTGAAGAGATATTTACTAAGAACTTTTTCAAAGTTGATGGATATTAACACAAAATCAAGTCAAAAGTGAGTTTTTTGAAATAAGATTGATAAACACCTGGTAAGACATATACTGGGCTGAATAATATCCCTCCAAAATTCATGTTCACTTGAAACTTCAGATGCGACCTTATTTCAAAATAGGGTCTTTGCAGATGTAATTAGTTATGACGAAATCATACTAGGTTAGGGTATCCCGAAATTCAATGACTAGTTTCCTTTTAAGAAGGCCTTGGCAGAGATACAAAGTCCATGTGAAAATAAAGGCAGACATTGGAGTGATGCCAACTTTAAGCCAAAGATTGCCTGCAACCAGAAGTAAGGAAGAGGCAAAGAAGACCCCTTCTCTAGAGCCTTGAGAGGGAGGCTTGATTTCAGACTTCTAGTCTACACAACTGTGAGAGAATAAATTTCTCTCGTTTCAAGCCATCTAGTTTATGATGTTATAGCAGCCTAGGAAACAAACTGATCAAATTAAAAAGGAAACACAAATTAATAATGTTTAGAATAGAAAGGACATTATAGCCTATTAACATTAAAGATAATAAGTGCATGAACAACTTTATGCCAATAATTGAATAACTTAGATGGACAAATGCCTTTTGAAACACACTTGTCAAAAATGATGCAGAATACAAAATATGAAAAAAGCTCCATATTTATTAAAGTGAATTGGTAATCATAAATGTTACCAAAAAGAAAACACCAACTCCTGATTGCTCCAATGGAGAATTACATCAAATGTGTAGGTTAGAGATAATATTAAACTCTACAGAGATTCTTTCAAACATTAGAAAACAAAACAATTTTGAATTTGTTTTATGAGGCCCAGTATAACCCCTGTATTAATCCATTCGCACATTGCTATAAAGAAATAACTGAGACTGGGTAATTTATAAAGAAAAGGTGTTTAATTGGCTCCCAATGCTGCAGGCTGTACAGGAAGCATAGCAGCTTCTGCTTCTGGAGAAGCTTCAGGAAACTTACAATCCTAGTGGAAGGTGGAGGGGAAACAGTTACATGTTACATGGCTGGAGCAGGAGGAAGAGAGAGAAGGGATGTGCTGCACACTCTTAAACGAACAGATCTCGTGAGAACTCTGTCTCAAGAACGGCACCAAAGGAATGGTGTTAAACCATTCATGAAGGATCCACCACCGTGAACCAGTCACCTCCCACCAGGACCAGCCTCCAACACTGGGGATTACAATTGAACATGAGATTTGGATGGACACAAATCCAAACCATATCAATTCCACTACAAAACTTGACAAAATAGTACAATAAAAGAAATTTAAAAATCAGTATTTCATGTGAATATGGATGCAAAAAATACTTAAGATAAAAAGAAATAGAATTTAGCAATGTAAAAGGTTGTATATATGTTAGGCTTAACCCAGCAATATAATTCACCACATAGCAAAATTAGAAAAACCATGTGATTATTATCAACAGATATACAAAAGTAATTTGACAATTGATAATATGCATTTCTATATTAATGAATAATTGGAAAATGAAACATAACATATTTACAATAGCATAAAACAGCCATATACTTAGGAACCATTCAGTGACACACATGTAAGACCTGTAAGACCTTTACACTACAGGTTACAAAACACTGATGAGAAGAAACTTACAATACCTAAATAAATGGAAAGATATGTCACTAAATATATTGGAGGACTCAATATTGTTAGGATTTTCAGTTTCTTCTTGGTGGCTTATGAATTCAGTGTAACCCCAAGCAAAATTCCAACAGTATATTTTAAATAAATTGACAAGTTGTTTCTAAAATCTGGAAATTCAAAGAGCATTTAGAATAGCCAAAGGAATCTTCAAACAGGTGGAGGACTTACTGTACCTGGTTTCAAGATGTATTATAATGTTGCAGTAAAAGAGATAATATAGTATTAACATAGATAGACAAATAGACCAATAGCACAATAGAGTCCTGAAATAGACAAATGCATATGGTCAATTGATCGTCTTTTTTAAAAACATGACTTGAAATTGGAATTTGTATACATTTCTGGTTAGTAAAGTCATAGAGTCACTCTGAAAAATTGACAGGGTTTTTTTTTTTTTTTTTAAAAACTATAAATCTAGAATTACCAAATTAACTGCAATTCCATAGGATACATTTTTACCTAAGAGAAATGAAAACAGAAATTCACACAAAGACATGTACCTGAAATTTCATAGCCTTATTCATAATAACCCCAACCTGGACATAAGTGTTCCAGAAAAGAACAGTGGATGTATACATTGTGCTATACTCATGGAATCAAATGCTAATCAATAAAAGGAAAGAAATAACATGCAAAAACATGGATGTGAGGTGGAGAAAGATGGCCGAATAGAACCCTCTAGCAATTGTTCACCCTGCAGGAATGTCAAACTGAACAACTATCCAAGCAAGAAAGCACCTTCATAAGACTGAGAAATTGAAGTGAGGGGTCACCAGTACCCCACCAGCAATAATTGAGGTGATGGATCACAGTTTTAGCATAATAATGAGGAAAAATGCATTGAAGAAGGTAGGAAGGATGTTCTTACATTGCCTGTAACACTGCTTCCCGAGACTCAGGCAGCATAGCAGGAAGAGAGAATCTCTGTGCTTGGGGGAGAGTGACATGAGTGGAACTTTGCATAATAACTCAGTGCTGCCTTGTAATAATGAAACGGCACCAGGCAAAATTCTACCAATGCCCATGGAGGGAGCACTTAAAATAGCCCTGGGCTAGAGGAGAATTCACTACCCCAGTAGCAGGAACTCAAGACTTGGTCTGCTTTGCCACCAACTGACTAAAGTTCCCTGAGGCTCTGGATAAATTTCTGTGACAGCTAGGCCATGTTAACTGCAGTTCTTGAGCAAGCCCTGGTGCTGTACTGCTTTCAGAGGCTGTTCACTTTGGCTTGATTCAGCAAGGGACCAGCTTCAGTGACCATGGGAGTACATGGATCACCCATCCTCCAACTCCAGGAAGTGCAGCACAGGAGAGAGACTCCTGCTTTGGGGAAGGAGAGTGACAGCCCAGCCTCAATAAAATAAAGCAATGGCAGAAATCCTGAAGCTTCTAATTCCATACCATTACTGCCGGATGGTGCTTCTACACTCATCTGAGGCCAGAAGAGAATCTACTGCCCTGATGGGATGCAAGTCCCTCCATGCTTCACCTTCCTTTGACTAAATTACCCTTGGGTTTTAAATAAAATTCAGTGGCAATCAGGCAGTAGCAGCTGTTGGCCTTGCACAAACCCAGGTACTGTACTGGTCTGGCAGACTGGACCTTTGTTGTTATGCAGTATCAGCTTTGGTGGCCCTGACAGTGCTTGCATTAACCCTCCCCCAACACCAAGAAGCCAGGCGTAGAGAAGGACTCATTTGGCTTGGAGGAAAGACAGAAGAGAGTAAGGATTTCTCTGGGAACCCAAGGAATTCTCCCTCATTTCTAAATTCATTAGGGCTAGGAGTCTGCAAGTGTCACAGCACACTTAGGTTTAGGGTGCCCTCTACTGCTGAAGTGGCTGCAGTTAACAGCCACTTTGAACTCATGGAGAGCCCTCTGAAAAAGGAGTTATAAGCAAGGTCAGACTGTGAAGACTAGAATAAATACATAAATCTGCAGTGCATGTGCAGACATTTAGGAATGTCCAAAAGCATCACAGACATCCAGGAAAATATGGCCTCGCCAAATGTACTAAATGAGGCACCAGTGATCAATCCTAGAGCGACAGAGATATGTGACCTTCCGGACTGAGAATTCAATATACACGTTTTTTTTTTTTTTTTTTGGAAACTCAGTAAACTACAATAAAACAGAAGGAAATAAGGATTCTTTCAGAGAACTGTAAAAAAGTTTGAAATAATTATCAAAAACTAAACAAATCTTGGAGCTAAAAATTCAATTGACCATGAGAAAAATGCCTGTATATCTCAACAGCAGAATTGATCAAACAGAAGAGAAAATTAATGAGCTCAGGCTATTTAAAAATACACAGAGGAGAGGAAAATGGAAAAGAAAAAAGATGTTTATAAGATGTAGAAAACAGCATCAAAAAGCAAATTCAAGTTACTGGTCTTAAAGGGGATATAGAGAAAGCAATTGGGGTAGAAAGTTTATTCAGACACAATAGAGAACTTTCCAAACCTAGATAAAGATACGAATCTTCAGATACAAGAAGATCAGAGAACACCAAGAGAATTAAGCCTGAATAAGAATACCACAAGGCATATAGTTAAACGCTGTTTCAGGGACAAAAAAGGGGATCCTAAAAGCAGGAAGAGAAAAGAAGTAAATAATGTATAAGGGAGCTCCTATACATCTGGAAGTAGAGTTCTCAACAGAAACCTTATCAATCAGGAGGAAGTGGGAAGACATATTTAAAGTGCTGAAGGACAACAAAAAAACTTCCACTGAGAATACTGTATCCAGCAAAGGTATCCTTCAAACACAAAGAACTCGACTTTCCCAGGCAAACAGAAGCTGAAAGAAATTTGTCACCGCTAGACCTATCTTACAAGACAACCTAAAGATTTTTTTACTCTGAAAGAAAAGGGCTCTAATGTGCAACAAGAAATCATCTGAAGATGGAAAACTCACTGGTAAATCTAAGCACACAACATTCAGAGCACTCTAATGCTGTAATTGTGTATAAGATGCTAGAAAGTTTAGCATGAAAACTAAAACATAAACCTACCAAAAGTAATATTGCTTAAGAAATAGGCAATATAAAAAGATACAGAGACAACAAAAAGTCTAAAAGTAGGGGTAATAAACTTAGAGCTTAGAGTTTTTTAGTACTTCCTTGTACTGACCAAAGTTAAGGTGTAATCAGTTTAAAGTAACTTATTATAAAATATTTTTTGTAAGCCTTACAACCACAAAGCAAAAACTCATAATACATTAATATCAAAGCCAAAGAATTAAAATATACTACTTGACAACATCACTTTTACACAGAAAAGATAGTAAGAAAGGAAGAAATGATTTACAAAACAACCAGAAAGCAACAAAATGGCAGGTGTAAACTTTTCCTAATAATATTAGAATTGAATCTAAAGGGACTAAATTCTCCATTTGAAAGAAATGGAGTGGCTGAATTTTTTTTTAAAGACCCAGGTATATGCTGCCCGCTAGAAACTGCATCTATAAGGACACACATAGACTGAAAGTGAATGGATTGAAAAAGATATTTCATGCAATAGGAAATCAAAAATCTCAGAAGTAGCTACTATACTTAGATAAAATAGGTTTTGACCTTCTGGACTGAGAATTCAAAATTCTCAGTCAAGTCAGAATTTTGAATTCTTTTCTTTCTTCATTCATCCACTGATGGAACACACAGGTTGATTCTATATCTTAGCTATTATGAATAGTGCTACAATTAACACAGTGGTGCGGATATCTCTTCGGTGTGCTGATTTCCTTTCTTTCAAATATACACCCATCAGTAATATTGTTGGATAGTATAGTAGTTCTATTTTCAGTATTTTGTCAAAATACTGAAGTCAAAAACCAAAAATTAGAGACATCAATGTAATGATAAAGTGACCAACTTAGCAAGAGGAATGAGCAACTGTAAATATATATGCAACCATTATTGGAGTAATTAAACATATAAAACATATTAATTGGTTTAAAGGGAGAGGTAGACTGCAATATAATAAAAGGTGACTGCAGTGTCCCATTTTCAGCAATGTACATGTCATTAGGACAGAAAGAAACAATAAAATTAAACTACACTCTAGACCTAATGGAACTATCAGACATTTATAGAACATTTTTTCTAATAGCTGCAGAATACACATTCTTGTCAGCACAAGCAGAATTCTGCAGAATAAACTATATGTTATGACACAAAGCTTAATAAACTTTAAAAAATCAAAATAATGTCAAGTATCTGACCACACTGGAATAAAACTAGAACACAATAACAAGAGAAACGTTGGAAACTATACAAATACATCAAAATTAAACATGTTCCTAACAACCAATAGGTCAGTGAAGAAATTTTAAATGAAGTTTAAAAATCTATTGAGACCAATGATGATGGAAACACAACATACCAAAAGTATGAGGATACAGCAGAACAGTACTAAGAAGGAAATTTATAATAATAAGTGCCAAATCAATAAAGACTCCAAATAAATAACCTAATGGTATACCTTGAAGAACTAGACAAGCAAGAACAGGCTGGAGTGGAGTGGTATGATCTCGGCTCACTGCAACCTCCACCTCCTGGGTTCAAGCAATTCTGCCTCAGCCTCCTGAGTAGCTGGGATTACAGGCATGTGCCACCATGCCTGGCCAATTTTTGTATTTTTAGTGGACACAGGGTTTCACCATGTTGGCCAGGCTGGTCTCAAACTCTTGACTCCAATTGATCCACCCACCTCGGCCTCCCAAAGTGCTAGGATTACAGGTGTGAGCCACCATGCCTGGCCCAGTCAGTAAAATTCAATATCATATTAACGTTATCAAGGACAAAAACCATGGATCATGTCAATAGATGCCAAAAAAAAAAAAAAAAAAGCATTTGATGTAATTCTACATTCCTTCATGATTAAAACAGCAAATTGGGTAGAGAAGGAACATACTTAAACACAGTAAAGGCCATGTATGAGAAACTCACAGCATGATATTGACAAATGGAAAAATTGGAAGCCTTTTGTTCCAAGATCTGGAACAAGACAAGATACCCACTTTTTAACAATTGTATTCAATATCACACCAGAAATTCTAGCCAGGGTAATTATTGAGGGAGAAGAAAGAAAGGACATCAGAATTAACAAGAAAGGACTTAAATTTTCATTATTCACAGATGATGTTATTTTCAGAAAAATATAAAGATTCTGACAAAAATCTGTTAGAACTGATAAATTCAATAAAGTTGCAGGATACAAAATCAACATGCATGTCAGTGAATAATGTAATGGCATTTCTTATTTCAATAAAGAACTATCTGAAAAACTAAGGAAGCAGTCCCATTTATAATAGCTCCAAAAATTAAATACTTCAGAATAAATTTAACCAAGGAGGTTAACAGTATTTACAATGAAAACTATAAAATACTAATGAAAGAGATTGAAGCAGATACCAAAAAAATTGAACGATATCACATGTTCATGCATTAGAAGAATTAATATTGTTAAAATGTTTATACTAACCAAAGTGATCAACAGATTTAATGAAACCAGTGTCATTCTTCATAGTGGGAAAACAATCCTTAAATTTGTACGGACTCACAGAAGACCTGAATAGCCAAAGCAATCGTGAACAAAAGTCACAAAAGTCAGATGTAACAAAGTAACAAAGTCAGATGTATCACATTATGTTACCTCAAAATATACTACAAGGCTATAGTAAACAAAATAGCATAGTACTGAAACAAAAACAGACACATAAACCTGTAGAATAGAATAGAGAGTCCAGAAATAAATTCATACATTTACAGTCAGCTCTTGACAAACAAGCCAAGACCATACATTAGGGAAAGGATGGTACTTAAACATAAGATATGAAACTACTAGAAGAAAACTGGGCAAATGTTTCAGAACATTTGTCTGGGCAAAGATTTCTTGAGTAAGACCTGACAGGCAACCAAAGCCAAAATTTAAAAATGGGATAACATCAAGCTAAAAAACTGCACAGAAAGAAACAACATGAATAGACAACCTACAGAATGGAAGGAAATATTTGAAAACTAGTCATCCAAAAAGGGATTAATAACCAGAATATATAAGGATTTTAAATAACTCAATAGCAATAAAAAACAAATATTTCTATATAAAATAGGCAAAAGATTTCAATAGACATTTGTAAAAAGAAGACACAAATTGTCAACAGATATATGAAGAATGCTCAACATCACTTATAATCAAATCAAATAAAATCAATTTGATTTGACATGCAAATCAAAACCACCATAAGATATCACCTCACCCTAGTTAAATGGCTTTTATCAGAAACAAAATAAATGCTGCCAAGAATGTGGAGAAAGAGGAATGCTTATGCACTGTTGAAAATGTAAATTAGTACAGTCACTATGGAAAATACTATGAAGCGTCCTCAAAATACTGAAAATAGAACTACTATACTATCCAACAATATTACTGGTGGGTGTATATTTGAAAGAAAGGAAATTAGCATACCAAAGAGATATCTGCACCACTGTGTTAATTGTAGCACTATTCATAATAGCTAAGATATAGAATCAACCTGTGTGTTCCATCAGTGGATGAATGAAGAAAGAAAAGGCAGTATATATACACAATGGGATATTATTCAGCCTTAAAAAGAATGAAATTGGTCTGGCTTGGTGGCTCTTTCCTGTAATCTCAATATTTTGGGAGGCTGAGATGGGAGCATCACTTGACCCCAGGAGCTCAGGACCAACTTGGGCAACACAGTGAGATCCTGTGTCTACCAAAAGTTAATTATTAGTCGGGCATGGTGGCATGTTCTTGTAGTCCTAGCTATTTGGGAGGCTTAAGTGGGAGAATTGTTTGAGCCTAGGAGGTCGAAGCTGCAGTGAGCCATGATTAACTCACTTCACCCTAGCCTGTGTGACAACAGTGAGATCTGGTCTTGGAAAAAGAAAAACACAAAACACAAAACAAAAAAAACTTATTTGCAGCAATAGGGATGAGCCTCGATGACGCTAAGTTAAGTGAAATAAGCCAGGCACAGAAAGACAAATATTGCATGTTCTCACTCGTGGGTGCTAAAACAACTGATTTCATGGAGGCAGTGAATACAATGGTGGTTACCAGAGGCTAGGAGAAGTAGTGGGGAGGGTTGAATGAAGAAAGATCAGTTAATGGGTATAAAAGAACAATTAAAAGGAATAATTTCTAGTGTTTGATAGCACAACAAGATGAAATAGTTAACAATAATTTATTGTATATTTTTAAATAACTGTAAGAGAAGATTTGGAATGTTCCCAGCACAAAGAAATAAATGTTTTGGGTGGTGGATATCCTAATCACGCAAATTTGATTATAACATATTGTATGCTTATATCAAAAGTATTCATAAGAATTAAACATTAAAAAGTAAAATGAAATTTTAAAAACATAGATGAAATTTTAAAACGTAATGAATGTAGCTAGAAATTATATATATAATTTCATTCCTATGATATTTTAGAAAAGGCAAAAATATCTAATTATACAAGGTAAAACTGTTTGTGCCTGGGAATGGGGAAAGTGACTGCAAAGGAAATTTTTGGAGTTATGGCTTGCTTTTACTTCTTGATTGTGATAGTGCTTACATTTTTGTATTGTAAAAAAAAAAGTAACTCTACTTATGATAGATGCTTTTTTTGTGAGTTTTATTTTAATTAGCTTTGTGTTGAAATATAAAAGTCTTTTAGAAGGCATCAAAGAGCTACACAGGTACTGGTGAATCGTGAGGCCAACTTTTACAAATAAATGAAGCCCAAAGAAGTGAGCCTATCATTGATGTGGCTTTTTTCTCAACTTGTGGCAATGCCAGTTTTGAAAGCAGATGCTAAGAGGATGCAAAACCATGCACCACTTTCAAGAGACTCATGGTACAATTACAAATGTTGAAATGATTGGGAAGGAGATGAGACTTTGGCAAACAAGCCCAACTTTCAGCTGGGACTCCTAACAAGTGTAAGGCTGAAGTGGATGTATATTATTTCTTCATAGAGTATGAATTCCAACTTCAGATATTATTTCTTGAATAAATCAATGTACTCCTGGATTTCTAGTTTCTGTAGCCCATCTGCCTAACAGAAGTATGAGTAAATTATCTCTGGTGGAAGATAAAGTCATCTAGAGTTGATCTATAAGTTTTTGCATTACATCTGATAATAAAATATCTGGCAACCACTTGAGTATATGGGAAAACAGGACTTACCCAAGAAACCATTTTATACCCCAAGGAAACCCAAATAATGGAATTAATAAACATGGATGTTAAAATGAAATAACAAGATTGACAAATCGTTTTGCAGAGAACTTGAGGTCGTACAAAGGATCAAATAGATATTCTAGAAGTAAAATTTGGCAATTAAAATTAAGAAACTAGTGTATCCATTTGAAAACACATTAGACATAGAGGAAAGAGTAGTAGTAAACTGAAAGATTTGTCGGGGAAAATATTTAGGTGGAGTTGCAGAGAGACAAAAAAATGATTTTAGATGAAGCATTATAAGAGATGCATTGGATATAATGAGAAATATTATTGTCAGTGGAGTGAAGAAGGATGATGGAGACAGAATAGGGTAAAACAGTACTTAAAGAAATACTGGCTAAAGAATGATACAAGACCAAAGAAAGAAATCTCAAAATTCAAAAAAATGTTATAAAGTAATGTCAATGAAAGTCAACCATACTGAGTTACAGCATACTAAAATTACTAAAATCAATGTCAAGGAGAAATTCTTTAAAATAATGGAAGAAGAGATACATTATCATTAAGAGAGGAAAATAAGACTCAAAAGTGATTTCCTAACGGAAATAGTAGAAAGTAGAAGGTAATGAAGGTAGCGATTCAGTCAGAGACCTAAAAGAAGACATTGCCAACTTAAATCTGTATGTGAAATATATAGGAAGTCATTTTTGGATCTAAAAATCGCAAGGGAGAGGCAGGTCATCGTGGCAGACAGGAGGTAGAACTGGATTGCAGCTCTGACTCGGATGGACAGAACAGTGTGCAGAGGCTCACATTGTGAATTTTAGCGCCAGATTGACTGCAAGAATGAACCAGCAATCCTCAGAGGACCCACAGACCCTCTGAAAGAAGCAGACTGCTCCTGCAAGACCCATAAGACACTCCAGATCTTGTGAGTGCCCAAACTGTGGAAGTGGGAAAGGGAGAGTCTCCTCTTCTGAACACACACCCCCACTGGAGAAACTGAATGTCTGTTTGCAGAAGTTTCCTACCTTAACCTGGGGGTAAGTCAACTTAGCTGAGCGAAATACAGGGGTAGAGGAAGCAGCAGAAAGGCCCTGGGAGCTTGCCAGGTTCCCAAGAAGGCCAGTCCTACCTGGCACCACAGGAATCCATCAGGAGGGTGGTCAGAGGAGTGGGGCAAGGTGGTGGAGATAAGCACCACAGGGAGAAGGCAATTTCCAGCTGAACTTTGTAATAATTTGAATGGGTTGAGAAGTTTCCTGGCCAGAACTCAGTGGGAGGGTGTGAATCCAGTGTGCAGACTCCACAGGCAGGGGAAGAACCAAGCCCTTTTGCAACTGGGAGGCAGGTAGCCTGGAGCAAGTTCTCAAGCTTGGCTTGCCTACCACCTGGTAACAGACTCGGGGCTGTTAGGGGGTGCATGGTGGGAGTGAAATTGGCCCTTTGGTTTGCATGGAAGCTGGGTGAGGCCTGTGACTGCTGGCCTTCCCCCACTTCCCTGACAACCTGGATGACTCAGCAGAGGCAGCCATAATTCTCCTAGGAAACAACTCCATTGACCTGGGAACCTCACTCCCATCCCCCACAGCAGCTGCAACAAGACCCACCTAAGGAGAGTCTGAGCTCAGACACGCCTAACCCTACCCCCACTTGATGGTCCTCCCCTGCTTACCCTGGTAGCTGGAGACAAAGCTCATATAACCTTGGGAGTTCTAGGGCCCCACCCACCATGGGTTCCTCTCCATACTACCACAGCTGATGCTCTCTGGAAAGCACCACCTCCTGGCAGGAGGCCAACCAGCACAAAAAGAGAGCATTAAACCACCAAGCTAAGAACCTTCATGGAGTCCATTGCACTCCCTGCCACCTCCACCGGAATAGGCATTGGTATCCATGGCTGAGCAATCCATAGATGGTTCACATCACAGGACTCTGTGCGGACAACCCCCAGTACCAGCCCAGAGCTGGGTAGACTTGCTGGGTGGCTAAAGCCAGAAAAGAGACAACAATCACTGTACTGCTCACAGGAAGCCACATCCATAGGAAAAGGGGAAGAGTGCTACATCACAGGAACATCCTGTGGGACAAAAGAATCTGAACAACAGCCTTCAGTCCTGGGCCTTCTCTCTGACAGCCTACCCAAATGAGAAGGAACCAGAAAACCAACTCTGGTAATATGACAAAACAAGCCTCTTTAACACCCCCCCAAAATCACACTAGTTCGCCAGCAATTGATCCAAACCAAGAATAAATCCATGATTTACCTGAAAAAGAATTCAGGAAGTTATTAAGCTGATCAGGCACCAGAGAAAGGCGGAGCCCAATGCAAGGGAGTCTAAAAAAATGATACAAGAAATGAATGGAGAAATATTCCAGGAAATAGCTTAAAGAATAATAAAAAATTCAGGAAACATTGGACACACTTATAGCAATGCAAAATGCTCTGGAAAGTCTCAGCAATACAATTGAACAAGTAGAAGAAATAAATTCAGAGCTCGAAGACAAGGTCTTCAAATTAACCCAATTCAACAAAGACAAAGAAGAAAAAGAAATTGTGAATGAACAAAGCCTCCAAAAAGTCTGGGATTATGTTAAATAAGCAAACCTAAGAATAATCAGTGTTCCTTAGGAAGGAGAGAATTCTAAAAGCTTGGAAAACATATTTGGGGGAATAATCAAGGAAACCATCCTTGACCTTGCTAGAGACCTAGACATTTAAATATAAGAAGCACAAAGAACACCTGGGAAAATCACCACCTAGCACATTGTCATCAGATTGTCCAAAGTTAAGATGAAGGAAAGAATCTTAAGAGCTGTGAGACAGACGCACCAGGTAACTTATAAAGGAAAACCTATCAGATTAACAGCAGTTTTCTAAGCAGAAACCCTACAAGCAAGAAGGGATTGGAGCTCTACCTTCAGCCTCCTCAAACAAAACAATTATCAGCCAAGAATTTTGTATCCAGCGAAAGTAAGCATCATATAAGAAGGAAAGATACAGTCTTTTTCATACAATCAAATGCTGAGTGAACTCACCACTACAAAGCCACCACTACAAGAACTGCTAAAAGGAGCACTAAATCTTGAAATAAATCCTGGAAACTCATCAAAGCAGAACCACCTCTTTAAAGCATAAATCACATGGGACCTATAAAACAAAAATACAAGTTAAAAAGCAAAAACAAGAAACAAAAAAACCAAAGTACACAGGCAACAAATAGCACAATGAATGCAATGGTACCTTACATCTCAATACTAACATTGAATGTAAATGGCCTAAATGCTCCACTTAAAAGGTACAGGGCCGGGCGCGGTGGCTCACGCTTGTAATCCCAGCACTTTGGGAGGCCGAGGCGGGTGGATCACGAGGTCAGGAGATCGAGACCACGGTGAAACCCCGTCTCTACCAAAAATACAAAAAATTAGCCGGGCGTGGTGGCGGGCGCCTGTAGTCCCAGCTACTCGGAGAGGCTGAGGCAGGAGAATGGCGTGAACCTGGGAGGCGGAGGTTGCAGTGAGCCAAGATCGCGCCACTGCACTCCAGCCTGGGCGACAGAGCAAGACTCCGTCTCAAAAAAAAAAAAAAAAAAAAAAAAGGTACGGAACTGCAGAATGGATAAGAACTCACCAACCAACTATCTGCTGCCTTCAGGAGACTCACTTAACACATAGGACTCACATAAAGTAAAGGGATGGAAAAAAGCATTTCATGCAAAATGACACCAAAAGTGAGCAGGGCTAGCTATTCTTCTATAGACAAAACAAACTTTAAAGCAACAGCAGTTAAAAGAGACAAAAAGGGACATTATATAATGGTAAAAGACCTTGTCCAACAGGAAAACACCACAATCCTAAACATATGCACCTGACAGTGGATCTCCCCAATTTATAAAACAATAATAGGAACACTGACAGCACTAGACAGGTCATTAAGACAGAAAGTCAATAAAGAAACAATGGATTTAAACTATACCTTGGAACAAATGGACTAAACAGATATATACAGAACATTTCATCCAACAACCACAGAATACACATGCTATTCAACAGCACATGGAACTTTCTTCAAGATAGACCATATGGTAGATCATAAAACGAGTCTCAATAAATTTAAGACAATTTAAATTATATCAAGCACTCTCTCAGACCACAGTGAAATAAAACTGGAAATCAAATCCAAAAGGAAGCTTCAAAACCGTGCAAATACATGGAAATTAAATAACCTGCTCCTGAATGAGAATTGGGTGAAAAAATCAAGATGAAAATTAAAAAATTCTTCAAACTGAACAACAGTAATGACACAATCTATCAAAACCTCTGGGATGCAGCAAAGGTGGTGCTAAGAGGAAAGTTCATAGCCCTAAACAGTGATATCAAAAAGACTAAAAGGAGTACTCAGACACAGGTATGCAGTGTAAAAGCAGCTAGAGACTGCCTGGCTCAAGTGGTCAAAATGCAGCCCTGAGAAGCTGGCACTGTTTGCTTTTATTCAATGCAGGCACAATGCCAAAAACCTGGAGCCAACACAACCTGCAGGTAATTAACATTTATTGTTCCCCTTTCAGGAAATGTCACACACAGGTCATTTCCTGGTCACTATAAGTAAACAAGCTTGATCAGGATAAATTCCCCTACACTCCCTTGTACCTACTCCTTGCCCTCTGCCTCAGGGTCAGAAAACAGCTGCCTTCAGCTATTCTCCCCCAAAGCTATGCAGAGCCTTCTGACCTTTCAGAAGGCCTGCTCCTTTTTCTATAGTTTCTCCCACCACTCTATAGCAAATTTCACTTTACCAAAAATATTGAAGTTAGAGAAAAAAGTTAAATGACCATGAGATAACAGAAAAATTCTTAATTTGGTATATTTTGCAAAACAACAGGCACCATTTCTTAAAAATATCAGTGTCATAGATCATAAACTTACATTTCTGAGTATAATCTTTTAGACCATGGGAGCCCAATGCTCCCACATCAACAACTTAAAAAATGAAAATTTCAAAAATTATGTTTTTAAATAAATTGGAAAGTTGTCAAGACAATGGATTTTGAAACAATTGGAATTCCAGAAAGAGGGTGACCTTGTAATTGCCATTTTGTACCCTGGGGGTTATTCCCTGATTCTGGTCATGAACTGATCATAAGGTTTGTCTCACACAAAGGGACTCTATTGAGTAGATGGGACATAAGCAAAACTTTTAACATCGCTTGCCTGAGATGGAACAACAGATTGGAAAAGTGAGCTGCTTTACATAGATTCAATATTAGTTAATGATATGTCAAGTGGACAAAAAAGTATGGAATATTTGAACAACTTGTTTCATAAATGCAATAAAATTCATACTTGAAAACACTATTTTTTTCCTCCATGTCCTTTGCCATTTCAAGAATGTAATATAAGTAGAATCATAACCTTCCCCAGTGGTGGAGGTGGGGCCTTGTGGGAAGTGTTGGGCCATGGGGGAAGATCCCTTGTGCATGGATTTGTGCCATTGTTGTGGTAGTGGAGGATCTGATTGTTAAAAAGAGCCTGGCACCATTTCTTCACCCTGTCACTCCCTCTCTTGCCCTGTAAAATGTGTGTTTTTCCATCACCATCTACCATTAGTGGAAGCTTTTGAGGTCCTGACAGGAAGCAGTTGCTGGTGCTGCACTTGTATAGCCTACTGAACTGTGAGCCAAATATACCTCTTTATAAATTACCCAGTCTCAAGTGTTTCTTCCTGGCAGTCCAAAATGGACTTATGTGGAAAATTGGTCCCAAAGCATGGGACATTATTATAAAGATAGCTGAAAATGTGGAAACTGCTTTGGATCTGGGTAATGGACAGAGGTTGGAAGAGTTTGGAGGGCTCAGAAGAAGACAGGAAAATGAGAGAAATTCTAGAATTTCTTAGAGACTGGTTAAATGTAACTACAATGCTAATAGAAATATGGAAAGTGAAGGCCATGCTGATGAGGTCTCAGATGGAAATTAAGAACTTACTGGGAACTGAAATGAAGGTCACTGTGGTTACCCATTAGCCAAGAACTTGGCTGCATTATGTCCATGCTGAAGTAATTTGTGGAAGATTGAACTTAAGAGTGATGACCAAGGGTACCTGGCAGAAAAAATGTCTAAGCAGTGAAGCATGCAAGAAGTAGTGTGGCTGCTTCTAACAGCCTATGATCAGATCTGGGACTGAAGGAATGATTTAAAGTTGGAACTTATAATTGAAAGGGAAGCGGAGCATAAAAATTTGGAAAGTTTGCAGTCTGGCTGTGTGTTAGAGAAGGAAAGAGTATTTTCAGAATCTAAGTGGATGCAGAGCAAGAACTCACTAGAGAGATTTGCATGACTAAAAGGGACCCACATTCTAACATTCAAGACAGTGGGAAAAGGGCCTTGAAGGCATTTCAGAAGACTTTCAGGCAGCTCCTCCCATCACAGGCCCAGAGGCCTATGAAAAAAGAACAGTTTCAGGGGCCAGGCCTAGCGCCCTGCTGCCCTGCGCAGCCTCAGGGCACTGCTCCTTGAATCCAGGCCACTCCAGCTCCAGTGATAGCTATACAGCCCCAGATACAGCTTGGGCTGCTGCATCAGAGGGCACATATTTTATGCTTTGGCAGCTTCCATGTGGTGGTATCTGCAGGGGTGCAGAATGCAAGCATGCGCAAGAGTGGTGGAGTCTTGGCAGCTTCCACCTAGATTTCAGAGGATGTATTGGAAAGTCTGGATGCCCAGGCAGAAGCCTGCTGCAAGAGCGCCTCTACTGTGTTTCTACACAGCTTCTCTGTGTGGGGGCTCCAATTCCACATTTCCATTTCCCCAAGGAGTCAGCACACAGAGTACCCACCAGGGCACTGCCTAGTGAAGCTGTGGGAAGAGGATCACTGCCCTTTAGACCTGAGAATGATCCAGCACCGGCAGCTTGCATCCTGAGCCTGGAAAAGCTAAAGGCACTCAACTCCAACCCTGTGGTGACAGCAGCTACAAGGGCTGCACCCTGTAAAGCCACAGGGGCAGAGCTGCCCAAGGCTTTGGGAACTCACACCTTGCACCAGAGTGCTCTTGATTTGGGACATAGAGTCAAGGATTTTATTGGAGCTTTAAGGTTTAGTGTCTGCCCTGCTGGGTTTGGGACTTCTGTGGGACCTATTGCTAGTTTTATTTGGCCAATTTCTCTCTTTTGGAATGGGAATGTTTACCCAATGCCTGTACTACCATTGTATCTTGGAAGTAAATAACTGAAATAACTGGTTTTTGACTTTACAGACTCATAGGTGGAAGTAACTTGCCTTGAGTCTCAGATAAGACTGGACTTTGGACTTTGGAGTTGATGCTGGGATGAGTTAAAACCAGGGGACTATTGAGAATAGCCCCCAGTGTGAATTTGCAGTGTGAAAAAGGCATGAGATTTGGGGAGGCCAGGGGTGGAATGATACAGTTTGGATGTTTGACCCTTCCAAATCTCATGTTGAAATTTAATCACCATTGTTGGAGGTGGGAGCTAGTGGGAGATGTTTTGGTCATGGGGGTGGATCCCTCATGAATGCCTTGGTTCCATCCTTGTGGTAATCTGTGAGTTCTCACTCTATTAGTTACCACAAGATCTGATTGTTAAAAAGAGTATTGCCCGTTAGGGCATGGTTGCTCACACCTGTAATCCCAGCACTTTGGGAGGCCAAGGCAAGCGGATCATGAGGTCAGGAGATCCAGACCATCCTGCCTAACATGGTGAAACCCCATCTCTACTAAAAAAAAAAATACAAAAAATTAGCCGGGCATGGTGGCACCTGCCTGTAGTCCCAGCTACTCGGGAGGCTGAGGCAGGAGAATTGCTTGAACTCAGGAGGCAGAGGTTGCACTGAGCCGAGATTGCGCCGCTGCACTCCAGCCTGGGTGACAGAGTGAGACTCTGTCTCAAAAAATAAATAAATAAAAGTAAAAAGCAGACTTGCCCTTCCTCTCAACTCTCTTACTCCCTCACTTGACATGTGACATGCCTGCTCCCTCTTCACCTTTCTTTTTTTGTTGTTAATTATACTTTAAGTTCTAGGGTACATGTGCACAAAATGCAGGTTTGATACATAGGTATACATGTGCCATGTTGATTTGCTGCAGCATCAACTCATCATTTACATTAGGTATTTCTTCTAATGCTATCCCACCCCCAGCCCCCCAGCCCCTGAAAGGCCCCGGTGTGTGATGTTCCCCGCCCTGTATCCAAGTGATCTCATTGTTCAATTCCCACCTATGAGTGACAACATGCAGTGTTTGGTTTGCTGAGAATGATGGTTTCCAGCTTCATCCATGTCCCTGCAAAGGACATGAACTCATCCTTTTTTATGGCTGCATAGTATTCCATGGTGTATATGTGCCATGTTTTCTTAATCCAGCCTATCATCGATGCACATTTGGGTTGGTTAAAAGTCTTTGCTATTTTGAGTAGCACTGCAATAAACATACATGTGCATGTGTCTTTATAGTAGCATTATTTATAATCCTTCGGGTATATACCCAGTAATGGGATTGCTAGGTCAAATGGTAATTCTAGTTCTAGATCCTTGAGGAATCGCCACACTGTCTTCCACAATGGTTGAACCAATTTACGCTCCCACCAACAGTGTAAAACATTCAATTTCTCCACATCTTCTCTAGCATCTGTTGTTTCCTGACTTTTTAATGATTGCCATTCTAACTGGTGTGAGATGGTATCTCACTGTGGCTTTGATTTGCATTTCTCTGATGACCAGTGATGATGAGCATTTTTTCACGTGTCTGTTTGCTGCATAGATGTCTTGTTTGGAGAAGTGTCTGTTCATATCCTTTGCCCACTTTTTGTGGGGGTTGTTTGTTTTTCTCTTGTAAATTTGTTTGAGTTCTTTGTAGATTCTGGGCATTAGCCCTTTGTCAGATGGGTAGATTGCAAAAATTTTTTCCCATTCTGTAGGTTGCCTGTTCATTCTGATGGTAGTTTCTTTTGCCATGCAGAAGCTCTTTAGTTTAATTAGATCCCATTTGTCAATTTTGGCTTTTGTTGCCATTGCTTTTGGTGTTTTAGTCATGAAGTCCTTGTACATGCCTGTGTCCTGAATGGTATTGCCTAGGTTTTCTTCTAGGGTTTTCATGGTTTTAGGTCTAACATTTAAGTCTTTAATCCATCTTGAATTCATTTTTGTATAAGGTGTAAGGAAGGGATCCAATTTCAGCTTTCTACATATGGCTAGCCAGTTTTCCCAGTACCATTTATTAAATAGGGAATCCCTTCTCCATTTCTTGTTTTTGTCACGTTTGTCAAAGATCAGACGGTTGTAGGTGTGTGGTGTTATTTTGAGGCCTCTGTTCTGTTCCATTGATCTATGTCTCTGTTGTGGTACCAGTACCATGCTGTTTTGGTTACTATAGCCTTTTAGTATGGTTTGAAGTCAGGTAGCATGATGCCTCCAGCTTTGTTCTTTTTGCTTAGGATTGTCTTGGTGATGCGGGCTCTTTTTTGGATCCGTATGAACTTTAAAGTAGTTTTTTCCAATTCTGTGAAGAAAGTCATTTGTAGCTTGATGGAGATGGCATTGAATCTATAAATTACTTTGGGCAGTATGGCCATTTTCACAATATTGATTCTTCCTATCCAGGAGCATGGAATATTCTTTCATTTGTTTGTAGCCTCTTGTATTTCACTGAGCAGTGGTTTGTAGTTCTCCTTGAGGGGGTCCTTCACATTCCTTGTAAGTTGGATTCCTAGGTATTTTATTCTCTTTGTAGCAACTGTGAATGCGAGTTCACTCATGATTTGGGTCTCTGTTTGTCTGTTAAAGGTGTAGAGGAACACTTGTGATTTTTGCACATTGATTTTGTATCCTGAGACTTTGCTGAATTTGCTTATCAGCTTAAGGAGATTTTGGGCTGAGATGATGGGGTTTTCTAAATATACAATCATGTCATCTGCAAACAGGGACAATTTGACTTTCTCATTCCCTAATTGAATACCCTTTATTTCTTTCTCTTGCCTGATTGCCCTGGCCACAACTTCCAGCACTATGTTGAATAGGAGTGGTGAGAGAAGGCATCCTTGTCTTGTGCCAGTTTTCAGAGGGAATGCTTCCAGTTTTTGCCCATTCAGTATGATATTGGCTGTGGGTTTGTCATAAGTAGCTGTTATTATTTTGAGATACATTCCATCAATACCTAGTTTATTGAGAGTTTTTAGCATGAAGGGCTGTTAATTTTGTCGAAAGTCTTTTCTGTGTCTATTGAGATAATCATGTCGTTTTTGTCATTGGTTTTGTTTATGTGATGGATTACGTTTATTGATTTTCGTATGTTGAACCAGCCTTGCATCCCAGGGATGAAGCCAACTTGATCATGGTGGATAAGCTTTTTGATGTGCTGCTAGATTCAGTTTGCCCGTATTTTGTTGAGGATTTTCGCACCAATGTTTATCAGGCATATTGGTGTAAAATTTTCTTTTTTTGTTGTGTCTCTGCCAGGCTGCGGTATCAGGATGATGTTGGCTTCATAAATGGGTTAGAGATTATTCCCTCTTTTTCTATTGATTGGAATAATTTCAGAAGGAATGGTACCAGCTCATCTTTGTGCCTCTGGTAGAATTCGGCTGTGAATCCATCTGGTCCTGGACTTTTTGTGGTTATTAGGCTATTAATTATTGCCTCAATTTCAGAGCCTGTTATTGGTCTATTCATAGATTCAACTTCTTCCTGGTTTAGTCTTGGGAGAGTGTTATGTGTCCAGGAATTTATCCATTTCTTCTAGATTTTCTAGTTTATTTGTGTAGAGGTGTTTATAGTATTCTCTGATGGTAGTTTGTATTTCTGTGGGATCAGTGGTGATATCCCCTTTATCATTTTTTATTGCATCTATTTGATTCTTCTCTTTTTTTCTTCTTTATTAGTCTTGCTAGCGGTCTATCAATTTTGTTGATCTTTTCAAAAAAACCAGCTCCTGGATTCATTGATTTTTTTGAAGGGTTTTTTTGTGTCTCTGTGTCTTTCAGTTCTGCTCTGACCTTAGTTATTTATTGCCTTCTGCTAGCTTTTGAATTTGTTTGCTCTTGCATCTCTAGTTCTTTTAATTGTGATGTTAGGGTGTTGATTTTAGATCTTTGCTGCTTTCTCTTGTGGGTATTTAATGCTATAAATTGCCATCTACACACTGCTTTTAAAGCAGTGTTAAAATGTATTCCAGAGATTCTGGTATGTTGTGTCTTTGTTTTTTTTTGTTTTTTTTGTTTTTTTTTAAATTTAAAAATTTTAATTTTTATGTGAAGCAAAACAAATTATTTAAACAGTTGACACAGTATATTATATTTAAAGGAAAATAATTTTTTTTTTTATTATACTTTAGGTTTTAGGGTACATGTGCACAATGTGCAGGTTTGTTACATATGTATCCATGTGCCATGTTGATTTCCTGCACCCATTAGCTCGTCATTTAGCATTAGGTATATCTCCTAATGCTGTCCCCGCCCCCCCACCCCCCACCCCACAACAGTACCTGGAATGTGATGTTCCCCTTCCTGTGTCCATGAGTTCTCATTGTTCAATTCCCACCTATGAGTGAGAACATGCGGTGTTTGGTTTTTTGTCCTTGCGATAGTTTACTGAGAATGATGTTTTCCAGTTTCATCCATGTCCCTACAAAGGACACGAACTCATCATTTTTTATGGCTGCATAGTATTCCATGGTGTAGATGTGCCACATTTTCTTAATCCAGTCTATTGTTGTTGGACATTTGGGTTGGTTCCAAGTCTTTGCTATTGTGAATAGTGCCGCAATAAACATACGTGTGCATGTGTCTTTATAGCAGCATGATTTATACTCCTTTGGATATATACCCAGTAATGGGATGGCTGGGTCAAATGGTATTTCTAGTTCTAGATCCCTGAGGAATCGCCACACTGAATTCCACAATGGTTGAACTAGTTTACAGTCCCACCAACAGTGTAAAAGTGTTCCTATTTCTCCACATCCTCTCCAGCACCTGTTGTTTCCTGATTTTTTAATGATGGCCATTCTAACTGGTGTGAGATGGTATCTCACTGTGGTTTTGATTTGCATTTCTCTGATGGCCAGTGATGATGAGCATTTCTTCATGTGTTTTCTGGCTGCATAAATGTCTTCTTTTGAGAAGTGTCTGTTCATGTCCTTTGCCCACTTTTTGATGGGGTTGTTTGTTTTTTTCTTGTAAATTTGTCGCTCGGGCTGGGAGCTGGAGACCGGAGCTGTTCCTATTTGGCCACCTTGGCTCCCCCCCGTGTCTTTGTTCTTACTGGTTTCAAAGAATATGTTTATTTCTGCCTTCATTTCGTTATTTACCCAGTAGTCATTCAGGAGCAAGTTGTTCAGTTTCCATGTAGTTCTGCAGTTTTGAGTGAGTTTCTTAATCCTGAGTTCTAATTTGATTGCACTGTGGTCTGAGAGACAGTTTGTTGTGATTTCTGCTCTTTTACATTTGCTGAGGACTGCTTTACTTCCAATTATATGGTCAATTATAGAATAAGTGTGATGTGGTGCTGAGAAGAATGTACATTCTGTTGATATGGGGTGGAGAGTTCTGTAGATGTCTATTAGGTCTGCTTGTTGCAGAGCTGAGGTCAGGTCCTGGATACCCTTGTTAAATTTCTGTCTCGTTGATCTGTCTAGTATTGATAGTGGGGTGTTAAAGTCTCCCATTATTATTGTGTGGGAGTCTAAGTCTCTTTGTAGGTCTCTAAGGACTTGCTTTATGAATCTGGGTGCTCCTGTATTGGGTGCATATATATTTAGGATAGTTAGCTCTTCTTGTTGAATTCATCCCTTTACCATTATGTAATGGCCTTCTTTGTCTCTTTTGATCTTTGTTGGTTTAAAGTCTGTTTTATCAGAGACTAGGATTGCAATGCCTGCTTGTTTTTGCTTTCCCTTTGCTTGGTAGGTCTTCCTCTATCCCTTTATTTTGAGCCTATCTGCATCTTTGCACGTGAGATGGGCTTGTACAGCCTGCAGAACCATGAGCCAAATAAACCTATTTTCTTTATAAATTACGTAGTCTCAAGTGTACCTTTATTATGTGAGCCCAAAATATCTGACACAGGTCTCATTCAATTTAGAAAGTTTATTTTGGCAAGGTTAAGGACTCACCTGTAACACACCCTCAGGAGGTCCTGACATGTGCCCAAATGTTCAGGATACAGCTTGCTTTTAAATATTTTAGGTAGACATAATACATTAATTAATATGTGTAAGCTTTACCTTGGTTCAGTCTTTACATATTTCATCCATGTTATCCATCTCATTCTCTTACTATGTTTATAATATTTATTTTATCATTCCTGTTTTCAACATTTTTATCAACTGTGTATCTGTTTATATTGTCTTTTTTTTCTGAACTATTAGTAACATTGTCTTCTTTCTCAGAATGTCTTGTAATTTCTTTTTTTTGAGATAGAGTCTCACACTTTTGCCTGGGCTTGAGTGCAATGGTGCAATCTTGGCTCACTGCACCTCTGCCTCCCAGGTTCAAGCTATTCTCCTGCCTCAGCCTCCCGATTAGCTGGGATTACAGGCAACTGCCACCATGCCTGGCTAATTTTTTGTATTTTTAATAGAGATGGGGTTTCACTATGTTGGCCAGTCTGGTCTCGATCTCCTGACCTTGTGATCCACCCGCCTAGGCCTACCAAAGTGCTGGGATTACAGATGTGAGCCACCACACCTGGCTGTCTTGTAATTATTAAATGTATATTGGAGATAGTATGTGAGGAATTACAATTTTAGAACACCTTATTACCTGAGGAAGTAATTCTGTATCTTTTAACAATTACATCTCATTTCCTTTACCTCCACTTCAGCCTTATGTAACCATTAATTTACTTTCTGTGTCTTTAGATTTATTTATTCTGGACTTTTATATGAGTTTATTCATATAGTGTGTGGTGTTTTCTGAATGGCTTCTTTTCGTTATCATAATATTTCAAAGTTTATCCACGCTGTAGTATGCATCAGTACTTCTTTCCTTTTTATGGCTGAATAATTAATTGCATGGTTATAAGTTATACCACTTCTTTTTAAATGTATTCATCATGTCAGGGACATGTAGGTTATTTCTACTTTTTAGATATAATGAATAGTAGTACTATAAACATTTGTGTGTAAGTTTTTATGTGGATATACATTTTCATTTTTCTGAAGTATTTACCTAAGAGAGAGACTACTAGATCATATGGTAAATTTATATTAATTATTTGATGAAATGTAAGACTGTTTTCCAAGTCAGCTAGGCCATTTTACATTCTGTGGTGTGTGAATGTTCTGTTATCTCCATGTGCCCACCAACACTTGTTAACTGGCTTTTAAAAAATAATAGATTTTATGTCTTAGAGTGGTTATAGGTTCACAACAAAATTAAGTAGTAAGTACAGATATTTCCCATGTACTCCCTGTCCTCACACCTTTAGAGCTTGCCCTGCTATTTATCAACACCTCTAACCAGAATGATACCTATGTTAAAATCGACGAACCTACACTGACACGTCTTTATTACCCAAAGTCAATAGTTTACATTAGGTTTCACTCTTGGTATTTATTCGGTGGGGTTTGACAAATGCATGACATGTATCTATCATTATAGTACCATAGAGCAGCAGTTCTTAACCATTTTGGCACCAGGGACTGGTTTTGTGGAAGACAATTTTTCCACGGACTAGGGTGGGGTATGGTTTCAGGATGAAACTGTTCCATCTCTGATCATCAGGCATTAGATTTTCATTAGGAGCTCGCAGCGTAGATCCCTTACATGCACAGTTCACAATAAGATTCACACTCCTATGAGAATCTAATGCCACCACTGATCTGACAGGGCGTGGAGCTCAGACAGTAATGCTCACTCCCCAGCAGCTCACCTCTTGCCCTGTGGCCTGGTTCCTAACAGGCCATGGACCAGTACCAGTTTGTGGCCTGTGGGTTGGGGACCCTTGCCATAGAGAATACTTTTTCAGCCCTAAATATTATCTGCTCTGTCTATTCATTTCTCCCTCTCCTCTAAACCATGGCAACCACTCAATTTTTTACTGTCTCCATAATTTTGTCTTTTCCAGAATGTCCTATATTTGTAATCATACAGTATGTAGCCTTTTCAGATCAGGTTCTCTCACTTAGTAATATGCTTTTAAGGTTATTCATGTCATGACTTGCTTCCTCATCTCTCTTTAGAAATGAATAATATTTCATTGTGTGGATGTACTAGAGTTCACCCATTTATCTACTGAAGGACATCATGTTACCCTTCAAAATTTGTCAATTATAAATAAAACAGCTATAAACATACATGTGGATGCTTTTATGTGCACATGGTTTTCAAGTCCTTTAGGTAAAAACCAAGGAGCACAATTGCTGAATGTTATGGTCAAAGTGTGTTCAGTTTTATAAGAAACTGCTAAACTGCCTTCCAAATTGGCTGTACCATTTTCCATTTCCACTGACAGTGAATGGGAGTTCTTGTTGGTCCACATTCTCACAGTATTTGATGTCAGTATTTTTGGATTTGGTTATTCTAATAGTTGTGTAGTAGTAGTGGAATCTCATCATTTTAATTTGTAATTTCCTAAAGACACATGATGTCAAGCATCTTTTCAGATGGTTTTTTTACTATGTGTACTTTCTCTGATGTGCTGCTTCTTTAGGTCTTTCGTCCATTTTTTAAACAGGTTTTTTTTATTGTGTTATTAGAGTTTTTTGTGTATTTGCAGAAATAATAGATTTCAAGACAAAAACTATAAAAGGAGACAGGGTTATTCTGTAATGATAAAGGGATCAATTCAGCAAGAGAATATAACAGTTCTAAATATATGCACTGAACACTGTAGCACCCAGATATATAGAGCAAACATTATTAGAGACCATGAGAGAGAGATAGATCTTAATACAATAGTAGCTGAAGACTTCAGCACCTCACTTTCAGCATTAGAGCACCCAGACAGAAAATAAAGAAACACCTGAATTAATCTGCACTATAAAATAAATGGACGTGATATATAGGTACAGAACATTTTTTTCAACAGCTGCAGAAGACTTTTTTCTCAGCACAGGGGTCATTTTCAGGGATTGAACATATGTTAGGTCACAGATCAAGTCTCAAAACATTCAGAAAGTTGAAATAGTATCAAGCGTCTTCTCTGACAATAGTGGAATAAATCTAAAAATAATAAGAGGCATTTCAGAAAATATACAGACACATAGAAATTAAACAGTGTATTCCTGGGTCAATGAAATTAAGAAGAACATTGAAAACTTTCTTGAAACAAATGATAATGCAACACAACATAGCAAAACTTATGGAATACAGCAAAAGAAGTACTAAGTGGAACTTTATAGCTATAAGCGCTTATATATTTTTTAAAAAACTTCAAATAAACAACCAAACAATGCACCTTAAGGAAGTAGAAAACCAAGAGAGGACCAAAGTGAAAATTAGTAGAAGAAAAGAAATAATAAAGATCAGAGCAGAAATAAATGAAATTGAAATGAGGAAAATTATACAAAAAATCAACAAAAAATGTTAGCTATTGGAAAAAATAAAATTGAAAAACCTCTAGCCAAACTAACTTAGAAAAAAAGGGACAAGACCCAAATAAAATCAGAGATGAAAAGGGAGACATTACAACTGATAACACAGAAATGTAAAGGATCATTAGTGGCTACTATGAGCAACTATGTGGCAATTAATTGGAAAATGTAGAAGAAAGGGATAAATTTCTACACACATGCAATGCACCAGGTTTGAACCACGAAGAAATTCAAAACCTGAACAGATCATTAACAAGCAATGAGATTGAAGCTATAATAAAAAGTTTCCCAGTAAAGAAAAGCTCAGGACCCGATGACTTTACTGCTGGATTCTTCCATATATTTGAAGAAAAACTAATACCAATCCTACTCAAACTATTCTGAAAAATAGAGGAGGAGGGAATACTTCCAAACTAATTCTATGATGTCATTGTTACTCTGTTTCCAAAACCAAAGACACAATTTTTTTTTTTAAAGAGAAAACTACAGGCCAATATTCCTGGTGAACATAAAGACCATATACAACAGACCCACAGCTAGTATCATGCTGAATGGGGAAACTGAAAGTCTTTTCTCTAAGATCTGGAACACAACCAGAATGCCCACTTTCACCACTGTTATACAACATTGATATTACTGGAAGTCTTCACTAGAGCAATCAGACAAGAGAAAGAAATAAAGGGCATCCAAAATGGAAAAGAAGAAGTGAAATTATCCTTGTTTTCAGATGATATGATCTTACAGGTGGAAAAAACTAAAGACGGCACCAAAAACACTATTAGAACTGATAAACTAAATTCAATTTAGTTGCAGGTTACAAAATCAACATACAAAAATTAGTAACATTTCTATATGCCAATAGTGAGTAGTCTGAAAAATCAAATAAGTAATCCGATTTACAATAGCTGTAAATAAAATTAAATACCTGGGGATTAGCCAAAGAAATGAAGGATTTCTACAATAAAAAGTATAAAACATCGATGAAAGAAATTGAAGAGGACACAATAAAATGGAAAGATGTTCCATTTTCATGAATTAAAAGAATCAACATTGTTAAAATGTTCATACTACCCAAAGCAATCTACACATTCAATGCCACTTCTATCAAAAATACCAGTGACATTCTTCATAAAAATAGAAAAAAAAAGTTTTAAAATGTATATGGGACCACAAAAAACTCACAATAGCTAAAGCTAAACTAAGCAAAACACCCCAGAACTTGAGGAATCACTTTACCTGACTTCAAATTATACTACAGAGTTATAGTAACCAAAACGTCATAGTGATAGCATAAAAACAGTCACATAGAACTGTGAAACAGACTAGAGAACCCAGAAATAAATCTACGGTGAACTTTTATTTGTTGACAATGATGCCACATGTGTTAGTGAAAGGACAGTCTCTTCAATAAATGGTGCTTGGAAAGCTGGATATCTATATGTAAAAGAAGGAAACTGGACACTTATTTTTTGCCATATAAAGAAATCAGGCTGAATGTGGTTTCTCATGCCTGTAATTTCACTACTTAGGTAGTCAGAGCTGGGAGGATAGCTTGAGCCCAGGAGTTCAAGACCTACTTGGGTAACATAGGAAGACCCTGATATCCACCAAAGGAAAAAGACCAAAAAAAAAGTTTGAATAAAAAATCAAAATTGACTGAAGCCTTAAATCTTAACACTTCAAACTATGAAACCACTAAAAGAAATTATTGGAAAAACTCCCCAGGACATTGGATTGAGCAAAGATTTTTTGAGTAATACCCCATAAGCACAGAAAACTAAAGCAAAAATGAACAAATGAGATCACAGCAAGTTAAAAAGCTTCTGCAAAACAAAGGAAATGATCAGCAAGTTGAAAAGACAACAGAGAATGTGAGTGATGTGATTATTATACATTGTATGCCTGTATCAAAATAGCTCATGTAACCCATATATGTGTGTGTGTTGTGCGTGTGTGTATATATATACCTGTATATATGTATATGTGTATATATGTATTATATATATGTATATATATACACACACACTCTGTGTATATATATATATATATATATATAAAATTAAAATAAAAAATTTTTTGAGATGGATTTTCCCTTTTGGCCAGGTGAGAGCACATGGCAGATTTGCTCACCACAACTCTGCTTCTGGTTCAATGATTCTCTGTCACCTCCAATACTGGATTACAGGTATCACCACCATTTGGCTAATTTTTTTTTTTTTTTCCATAGAGTGGGGTTTCACCATGTTGATCAGGTTGGTTTTGAATCCCGACCTCAGGTGATCCACCCCGGCCCCCAAATCTGGATTACAGGATGAACACCTAAAGAACTATCACCAGCCTATATCACACTGCAGCTGCCTTAAGGAAGAGCTATCAGAATGTTTTCCATGTGGTTCCCTGACCATGCTACTTCTCACTGGGTAGGACCTCCTGATCTGGGACTCCAGACAGGACAATTGCCCTGCCCCATCCTGATCAGTCAGTAGAGGCTCTTTGCTCCTCTGTGTAAGAAATCCCAGAGACAACCCACAGGATCTCTGTCATTGCTGCTGCAGCAGTACTTCCCCTTTTATCCCAGGCTGGGGAAAGAGTAAAGCCTCTGATGTTCGCTTGCACCTCTAGCACTCCACAGCTGCCATAAAGAGAGGAACCCAATCTTTCTACCCTGTAAGCCCCCACTTCCTACTCTTTACCAGGCAGGGCCTCTGCCTTGGGCCCACAGCACAGCCATTTTATCCCTGGCTGAACATTCCCATTGGCAGTGGCTTTGTGTCTCTTTGAGATAGAGTTCACATAGGCAACTAGCAGCCCCTCTGTCGCAGCTGCTGCTGCAGTGGATGCCCTTGCCACCATCAGGCTGGGGAAGGAACAAAGAGCCTGAGTGCTTTACTCACACCTCCAGCATGCCATTGCTGCCCTATGGAGAAGAGGACATACTATCTTCCCCATGTTCCCCCGTCCCCCTTGCCCTTCACCAGGCAGGGCCTCCCAGCTTGGGCCTGATATGCAGACACCCCACCCTGGGCTGATTATTCTGACTGGCAATGGCTCTGCGTTTCTCTGGGGTGGAGCCCCAAGAGACAAGTGAAAGGCCTTCTGCCATTGCCACTACCAAGGTGCCTGGACCTGCTGCCTCCAAGGTGAGTTGAGAATAAAAAGCCTGAACTCTCCAGGGCTGTAGTGTGCACCCTGGGAGTGCCAAGTGAAGATCTGTAAACAGCACTTAAGTGGAAAGGAGCTCAAACTCTTAAAGCACGGAGAGGGAGCACAGCTGCAAGTGCGAGGAAATATAGAGGATTCATATGGCTGAATAAGAGCCTGTCACTGGCCATTGCACTAAGCACCATCTACTGGATCACAGCCCAAACTTCAATACCAAAAATACTTTATGAATTTACTCCCCTGTGAAAGCAAGGACAAGACTTCAGCCACAAAAAAAGCCCCAGGCCTCCAAAAACCTGCAAAAATGAAGCCAACTGTCTATACTCAAATTATACCACTCTTAAGGGAACATTATTGCACACAGATGAGAAAGAACGAGCACAAGAACTCTGACAACTCTAAAAGCCAGAATGTATTCTTACTTCCATATGATCATAGTAGATCCTGAATAATGGTTTTCAACCAGAATGGAATGGCTGAAATAGTGTAGAATTCAAATCCGCCTTGCAATTAAGACCATCGAGATTCAGGAAAAGTTGAAACTGAATCTAAAGCATCTAAAGAATGCAGTAAAAATGATTTAATAGATTAAAAACAAAATAGCCATTTTAAGAAGGAACCAAACTGATCTGACAGAGCTGAAAAACTCACTACAAGAATTTCATAAATAATCAGAAGTATTAAGAGCAGAATAGACCAAGCTGAGAAAGGAATCTCAGAGCTCAAAGTCTTGTTCATTGAATTAACTGAGTGAGACAAAATAAAGATAAAAGAATTTTTTAAATGAACAAAACCTCTGATAAATATGGGATTATGTAAGGACACTGAGTCTATGACTCATTGGCATAATGAAAAAGGAGAGAGAGTAAGCAACTTGGAAAACATATTTGAGGATGTTGCCTACAAAAAATTTCCCCCCCTCACTAGAGAAGTTGACACTCAAATTCAGGAAATTCAAAGAACCTCTATGAGATACTAATTTATAAAGGAAAGATAGTTAGTTGACTCAGTTCTACATGGCTGGGGAGGCCTCAGGAAACTTACAATTATGGCAGAAGGGGAAGCCAACATCTTCTTCACAAGGTGACAGGAGACAGAGAAGCATGAAGGGGGAGGAGCCCTTTATAAGACAATCAGATCTCATGAGAACTCACTATCATGAGAACAGCATGAAGGAAACTGGCCCCATGATCCAATCACCTCCTACTAGGTCCCTTCCTTGACACATGGGGATTTTGGGGATTACAATTCAAGATGAGATTTGTGTGGGGACACAGAGCCAAACCATATCACCACACAAAATCTCAAGAAAATCAGAGGTTTTTCTTTGAATGAATGAATAAGGTTAATAGATGACTTGCTAGACTAATATAGGAAAAAAGGGAGAGGATCTAAATAAACACTATCAGAAATGACAAAGGGAACATTACCATCAACCATACAGAATACAAAAAAACCCTCAGAGACTATTATAGAAACTTCTATGCACACAAACTAGAAAATCTAGAAGAAATGGATAAATTCCTGATTGCATATAAACTTACAAACTCCAAAGACTGAACCAGGAAGACTTTGAAACCCTGAACAGAACAATAACAAGTTCCAAAATTGAATCAGCAATAAAAAACCTACCAATGAGAAAAATCCCTGACCAGAGAGATTCACAGCTGAATTCTACCAGATGTATAAAGAAGAGCTGGTGCGAATTCTACTGAAACTATTGCAAAAAGTCAAGGAGGAAAGACTCCTCTCTAACTCTTTTATAAGGTCAGCATCATTCTGATACCAAAATCTGGCAGAGACGCAATAAAAAGGAAAACTGCAGGCCAATATCCCTGATGAACATAGATACAAAAATCTTCAATAAACTATAAGCAAATCAAATCCAGCAGCACATTATTAGCTAATCTTCCATGACCAACTAAGTATTATTCCTGGAATGCAAGGTTTGTTCAACATACACAAAGCAAAAATTTAGCTAATCACATAAAAGGAACTAAAAACAAAAAGCACCTAATCATCTCAATAGACACAGCGAAAGTTTTTAAATAAAAACTCAACATTCCTTCCGGATAAAAACCCTTAACAAACTAACCATTGGAGATATACACCTCAAAATAATAAGAGCCATTCATGACAGACACACAGTCAGTATCATAATGAATAAGCAAAACCTGGAAGCATTTCCCTTGAGATGCAGAACAACATAAGTATGACCACTCTCACCACTCCTATTCAACATAGTAGTGGAAGTGCTAGCCAAGACAACCAGTAAAGAGAAGGAAATAAAAGGCAACCAAACGTGAAGAGAGGATGTGAAACTATCTCTCTTCACAAATTTAATTGTATACCTAAAATCCCCATCGTCTCTGCCCAAAGGCTCCAGATACTGATAATCAACTTCAGTAAAGTTTCAGGATAAAAATCAATGCATAAAAATTATTAGCATTCCTATGCACCAGTAACTTCCAAGCTGAGATCCAAATCAAGAATGCAATCCTATTCACATTATTATTTTCCTAGCCACAAAATAAATAAAATACTTAGGAATACAGCTAACCAGGAAAATGAAGGATCTCTACAATGAGAATTACAAAACACTGTTGAAAGCAGTTGGAGATGACACAATAGAAAAACATTCCATGCTCATGAACAGGAAGAATCTGTATTGCTAAAATGACCATACTGCCCAAAGCAACTTATACATTCATTGTTATTCCTACCAAATTACCAACAATGTTTTTCACAGAATTAGAAAAAAACTATTTGAAATTTTTATGGAAACCAAAAAAGCCTGAATAGCCAAATCAATCCTAAGGAAAATAAAGAAAGGTGGAGGAATCACATTACTCAACTTTAAAAGTATACTGCTAGCCTACTTAATAAAAATAACATGTCACTAGTACAAAGACAGACAGATAGACCCATGGAACAGGTCAAAGAACCTACAAATAAAGCCAGACACCTACAATCATTGGATCTTCAACAAAACTGACAATAACAAGCAGTGGTGAACAGACTTCCTATTCAATAAATGGTGCTAGGATAATGGGCTAGCCATATGCAGAGTATTGGATCTCTCCCCTACCTTTCTCCATATACAAAAATAAACTCAGGATGGATTAAAGACATAAATATAAACCCTAAAACTATAGAAACCCTAGAAGAAAAACTAGGAAATACTATTCTGGAAATAGGCCCTAGCAAAGACTTCATGATAAAGAGCCCAAAAGCAATTACAACAAAAACAAAATTTGATAAAGGGGACCTAATTAAACTAAAGACTTCTGCATAGCAAAAGAAACTATTAACAGAGTAAACAGACAACCTGCAGAATGGGAGAAAATATTTGCAAACTATGCATCCGACAAAGGTCTAATATCCAGAATGTATAAGGAACTTAAGAAGCCAAAAACAAACAACTTCATTTAAAAAGTGAGAAAAGGACATGGACAGACACTTCTTACAAGAAGACATACACGTGGCCAATAAACATATTTTAAAATGCTCAATATCATGAATCATTAGGGAAATGCAAATCAAAAGCACAGTGAGATAGCATCTCACACTAGTCAAAATGGCTATTAATTAAAAGTCAAAAAATAGCAGGCAAAGTATACAGAGAAAAGGGAATACTTATACATTGCTGATGACAAAGTAAATTAGGTCGACCAATGTGGAAGGTAGTCTGGATATTTCTCAAAGAACTTAAAATAGAAGTACCATTTGACCCAGCAATCCCATTACTGGGAATATGCCCAAAGGAATATAAATTATTCTACCATAAAGACATATGTGTCTTTACTAAATAGCACTATTCACAATAGCAAAGATGTAGAATCAACCCAGATGCACATGAATTGTAGATTGGATAACGCAAATGTGGTACATATACACTATGGAATACTACACAGTCATAAAAAATAATGAGATCTTGTCCTTTGCAGCAACATGGATGGAGTGGGAGGCCATTATCCTAAGCAAGTTAACACAAGAACAGAAAACTGAATATCACATATTCTAACTCATAAGTGGGAGCTAAACATTGAGCACACATGGGCAAAAAGAAGAGAACAATAGACACTGGGTCCTACTTGAGTGTGAAGGCTGGGAGGAGAGTAAGGACTGAAGAACTACCTATTGGGTATGATGTCAATACCTGGGTGACAAAATTATCTGTACACCAAATTCCCATGAAATGCAATTTACCCATGTAACAAATCTGCATGTACAAACAAACCACATGTACGCCTTGAACTGAAAATAAATGCTGAGAAGAAAAAAGAAGAAACATACCCAAACAGAATAAAGACTATATATGATAAGCCCACATCTTACACTACACTCCAATTGTAAAAAGTTGGAAGACTTTTCTCTAAGATCAGGAACAAGACAAAAATGCCCACTCTATTCAATGTATAGTATTAGAAGACCTAGCTAGAATTGTTAGACAAGAGAAAGAAAATGTGCCCAAATAGGAAAGGAAGAAATGAAATTGTCTCTGTTTACTAATGACATGACCTTGCATATAGAAAACCCTAAAGGCTCCAACAAAAAGTTAGAAATGAAGTTTATAAATGAATTCAGTAAAGTTGCAGGATACAAAATCAACATTCAAACATTAGTAGTGTTTGTATACACTAACAATAAAATATTTGAAAAAGAAATCAAGAAAACAATCCCACTATGATAGCTACAAAATGCTTAGGAATACATTTGATAAAGGAGGTGAAAGACCTCTACACTGAAAACTGTAAAACATTGATGATGTCATTGAAAAAGATACAAATAGATGGAAAGATATTTTATGTTCATGGATTGAAAGAATTAATATTGTTACAATGTTCATACTACCTAAAGCTATCTGCAGATTTAACATCATCCCTATCAAAATTCCAATGGCATTTGTCACGGAAATAGAAGAAATAATCTTAAAATGTGCATAGAATGATAAAACCCCAAATAGCCAAAGTAATCTTGAGGGAAAAAAAGCTGGAGACATAACACTCTTTGATTTCAAAATATATTATAAAGCTGTCGTAATAAATACAGAATGGTACTGGCAAAAAAAAAAAAAAGATGTTAACTATTGAAACAGGACAAAAGCTCAGAAATAAACTCACGTGTTTAAAGCCAATCAATTTTTTACAAGAATGGTGGTTAACCCACTGGCATGGGTGGGGGCCAGTGGAGAGGGGGAGAAGGAGGAAAGGGGAAATGTTGATGAAAGGATACAAAGTTCCAGTTAGACAGTAGGAATAACTTTTAGAGATCTATTGCACAGCATATTGATCATAGTTAATGTATTATACATTTCAATTGATAAAAGAGTAGATTTTTAGTGTTCTCAGCAGAAAAAAAGATTACTAGATGAGGTGATGGATATATTAATTAGCTTGATTTAATTTTTCCACAGTGTATTATACATATTTCAAACTATTACATTGTACCCCATAAATGTATATTATTATTTTTGTTAGTTAAAAATAAGACATAAATTTAAAAAACATCATGTTTTTGAAATATTTATCAAATAAAAAATTAGTTAAGAATAAAGGCTTTTATTTTTAAAAAGGAATAATATGGGGGTGGTTCCAAGATGGCCAAATAGGAAGAGCTCCAGTCTACAGCTCCCAGCATGAGCGACGCAGAAGACAGGTGATTTCTGCACTCCCAACTGAGGTGCCAGGTTCATCTCACTGGGGCTTGTTGGACAGTGGGGGCAGGACAGTGGGTGCAGCCCACCAAGTGTGAGCCGAAGCAGGGCGAGGCATCACCTCACCCAGGAAGCACAAGGGGTCAGGGAATACCCTTTCCTAGCCAAGGGAAGTGGTGACGGATGGCACCTGGAAAATTGGGTCACTCTCACCCTAATAGTGCGCTTTTCCAACGGTCTTAGCAAATGGTACACCAGGAGATTATATCCCGTGCCTGGCTCAGAGGCTCCCACACCCACAAAGCCTCGCTCATTGCTAGCACAGCAGTCTGAGATCAATCTGCAAGGAAGCAGCGAGGCTGGGGGAGGGGTGCCCGCCATTGCTGAGGCTGGAGTAGGTAAACAGAGTGGCCAGGAAGCTCAAACTGGGTGGAGCCCACTGCAGCTCAGGAAGACCTGCCTGCCTCTGTAGACTCCACCTCTGGGGGCAGGGCGTAGCAGCACAAAAGGCAGCAGAAACCTCTGCAGACTTAAATGTCCCTGTCTGACAGCTTTGAAGTAAGTAGTGGTTCTCCCAGCAAGGAGTTTGAGATCTGAGAATGGACAGACTGCCCCCTCAAGTGGGTCCCTGAACCCTGAGTAGCCTAACTTGGAGGCACCCCCCAGTAGGGGCAGACTGACACCTCACATGGCCGGGTACACCTCTGAGACGAAACTTCCAGAGGAATGATCAGGTAGCAACATTTGCTGTTCAGCAATATTCACTGTTTGGCAGCCTCCGCTGCTGACACCCAGGCAAACAGGGTCTGGAGTGGACCTCCAGCAAACTCCAACAGACCTGCAGCTGAGGGTCCTGACAGTTAGAAGGAAAACTAACAAACAGAAAGGACATCCACACCAAAACTCCATCTGTACATCACCATCATCAAAGACTAAAGGTAGATAAAACCACAAAGATGGGGAAAAAACAGAGCAGAAAAGCTGAAAATTCTAAAAATCAGAGCGCCTCTCCCACTCCAAAGGAATGCAACTCCTTGCCAGCAATGGAACATAGCTGGACGGAGAATGACTTTGATGAGTTGAGAGAAGAAGGCTTCAAATGATCAAACTACTCCGAGCTAAAGGAGGAAGTTTGAACCCATTGCAAAGAAGTTAAAAACCTTGAAAAAAGATTAGACGAATGGCTAACTAGAATCGTCAACATAGAGAAGTCCTTAAATGACCTGATGGAGCTGAAAAACATGGCACGAGAACTATGTGACGAATGCACAAGCTTCAGTAGCCAATTCGATCAACTAGAAGAAAGAGTATCAGTGATTGAAGATCAAATGAATGAAATGAAGTGAGAAGAGAAGTTTAGAGAAAAAAGAGTAAAAAGAAACAAACAAAGCCTTCAAGAAATATGGGACTATGTGAAAAGACCAAATCTACATCTGACTGGTGTATCTGAAAGTCACCAGAGAGTGGAACCAAGTTGGAAAACACTCTGAAGGATATTATCCAGGAGAACTTCCCCAATCTAGCAAGGCAGGCCAATGTTCAAATTCAGAAAATAAAAACAACACCACAAAGATACTCCTTGAGAAGAGCAACTGCAAGACACATAATTGTCAGATTCACCAAAGTTGAAATGAAAGAAAAAATGTTAAGGGCAGCCAGAGAGAAAGGTCGGGTTACCCACAAAGGGAAGCCCATCAGACTAACAGCTGATCTCTTGGCAGAAACTCTACAAGCCAGAAGAGAGTGGGGGCCAATATTCAACATTCTTAAAGAAAATTTTCAACCTAGAATTTCATATCCAGCCAAACTAAGCTTCATAAGTGAAAGAGAAATAAAATACTTTACAGACAAACAAATGCTGAGAGATTTTGTCACCACCAGGCCTGCCCTAAAAGAGCTTCTGAAGAAAGCACTAAACATGGAAAAGAACGACTGGTACCAGCCACTGCAAAAACATGCCAAATTGTACAGACCATCGATGCTAGGAAGAAACTGCATCAACTAATGAGCAAAATAACCAGCTAACATCATAATGACAGGATCAAATTCACACATAATAATATTAACCTTAAATGTAAATGGGCTAAATGCTCCAATTAGAAGACACAGACTAGCAAATTGGATAAAGAGTCAAGAACCATCAGTGTGCTGTATTCAGGAGACCTATCTCACATGCAGAGACACACATAGGCTCAAAATAAAGGGATGGAGGAAGATCTACCAAGCAAACAGAAAACAAAAAAGGCAGGGCTTGCAATCCTAGTCTCTGATAAAACAGACTTTAAACCAACAAAGATCAAAAGAGCCAAAGAAGGCCATTACATAATGGTAAAGGGATGAATTCAACAAGAAGAGCTAACTATCCTAAACATATATGAATCCAATACAGGAGCACCGAAATTCATAAAGCAAGTCCTTAGAGACCTAGAAAGAGACTTAGACTCCCACACAATAATAATGGGAGACTTTAACACCCCACTGTCAACATTAGACAGATCAATGAGACACAAAGTTAACAAGGATATCCAGGAATTGAACTCAGCTTTGCACCAAGTGGACCTAATAGACATCTACAGAACTCTCCACTCCAAATCAACAGAATATACATTCTTCTCAGCACCACATCACACTTATTCCAAAATTGACCACAGAGTTGGAAGTAAAGCACTCCTCAGCAAATGTAAAAGAACAGAAATTGTAACAAACTGTCTGTCAGACCACAGTGCAATCAAACTAGAACTCGGGATTAAGAAACTCACTCAAAACCGCTCAACTACGTGGAAACTGAACAACGTGCTCCTGAATGACTACTGGGTACATAATGAAATGAAGGCAAAAATAAAGATGTTCTTTGAAACCAATAAGAACAAAGACACAACATACCAGAATCTCTGGGACACATTTAAAGCAGTGTGTAGAGGGAAATTTATAGCACTAAATACCCACAAGAGAAAGCAGGAAAGATCTAAAATTAACACCCTAACATCACAATTAAAAGAACTAGAGAAGCAAGAGGAAACAAATTCAAAAGCTAGCAGAAGACAAGAAATAACTAAGATCAGAGCAGAACTGAAGGAGATAGAGGCACAAAAAACCCTTCAAAAAATCAATGAATCCAGGAGCTGGTTTTTTTTAAAAGATCAACAAAATTGATAGACTGCTAGCAAGACTAATAAGAAAAGGGAGAAGAATCAAATAGACACAAAAAAATGATAAAGGGGCTATCACCACTGATCCCACAGAAATACAAACTACCATCAGAGAATACTATAAACACCTCTATGCAAATAAACTAGAAAATCTAGAAGAAATGGATAAATTCCTGGACACATACACCCTCCCAAGACTAAACCAGGAAGAAGTTGAATCCCTTAATAGACCAATAACAGGCTCTGAAATTGAGGCAATAATCAATAGCTTACCAACGAAAAAAGTCCAGGACCAGATGGATTCACAGCCGAATTCTACCAGAGGTACAAGGAGGAGCTGGTACCATTCCTTCTGAAACGATTCCAATCAATATAAAAAGAGGGAATCCTCCCTATCTCATTTTATGAGGCCAGCATCATCTTGATACCAAAGCCTGACAGAGACACAACAAAAAAAGAGAATTTTACACCAATATCCTTGATGAACATTGATGCAAAAATCCTTAATAAAATACTTGCAAACCGAATCCAGCAGCACATCAAAAAGCTTATCCACCATTACCGAATGGACTTCATCCCTGGGATGCAAGGCTGGTTCAACATACACAAATCAATAAACATAATCCAGCATATAAACGGAACCAAAGACAAAAACCACATGATTATCTCAATAGATGCAGAAAAGGCCTTTGACAAAATTCAACAGCCCTTCATGCTAAAAACTCTCAAGAAATTAGGTATTGATGGGATGTATCTCAAAATAATAAGAGCTATTTATGACAAACCCACAGCCAATATCATACTGAATGGGCAAAAACTGGAAGCATTCCCTTTGAAAACTGGCACAAGACAGGGATGCCTTCTCTCACCACTCCTATTCAACATAGTGTTGGAAGTTCTGGCCAGAGCAATCAGGCAGAAGAAAGAAATAAAGGGTATTCAATTAGGAAAAGAGGAAGTCAAACTGTCCCTGTTTGCAGATGACATGAGTGTATATTTAGAAAACCCCATCATCTCATCTCAAAATCTCCTTAAGCTGATAAGCAACTTCAGCAGTCTCAGGATACAAAATCAATGTGCAAAAATCACAAGCACTCTTATACACCAATAACAGACAAACAGAGTCAAATCATGACTGAACTCACATTCACAATTGCTTCAAAGAGAATAAAATACCAAGGAATCCAACTTACAAGTGGATGCAAAGTACCTCTTCAAGGAGAACTACAAACCACTGCTCAATGAAATAAAAGAGGACACAAACAAATGGAAGAACATTCCATGCTCATGGATAGGAGGAATCAATATCATGAAAATGGCCATACTGCCCAAGGTAATTTATAGATTCAGTGCCATCCCCATCAAGCTACAAATGACATTCTTCACAGAATTGGAAAAAACTACTTTAAAGTTCATATGGAACCAAAAAAGGGCCTGTATTGCCAAGACAATCCTAAGCCAAAAGAACAAAGCTGGAGGCATCATGCTACCTGACTTCAAACTATACTACAAGGCTATAGTAACCAAAACAGCATGTTACTGGTACCAAAACAGAGATTAGACCAATGAAAGAGAACAGAGCCCTCAGAAATAATGCCACACATCTACAACCATCTGATCTTTGATGAACCTGACAAAAGAAATGGGGGAAGGATTCCCTATGCAATAAATCGTGCTAGAAAAACTGGCTGTCCATATGTAGAATGCTGAAACTGGATCCCTTCCTTACACCTTATACAAAAATTAATTCAAGATGGATTAAAGACTTACATGTTAGACCTAAAACCATAAAAACCGTAGAAGAAAACCTAGGCACTACCATTGAGGACATAGGCATGGGCAAGGACTTAATGACTAAAACACCAAAAGCAATAGCAAGAAAAGCCAAAATAGACAAATGAGATCTAATTAAACTAAAGAGCTTCTACACAGCAAAAGAAACTACCATCAGAGTGAACAGGCAACCTACAGAATGGGAGAACATTTTTGCAATCTACTCATCTGACAAAGGGCTAATATCCAGAATCTACAAAGAACTCAAACAAATTTACAAGAAAAAAACAAACAACCCCATCAAAAAGTGGGCAAAGGATATGAGCAGACACTTCTCAAAAGAAGACATTTATGCAGCCAACAGACACATGAAAAAATGCTCATCATCGCTGGCCATCAGAGAAATGCAAATCAAAACCAGAGTGAGATACCATCTCACACCAGTTAGAATGGCGATCATTAAAAAGTCAGGAAACAACAGGTGCTGGAGAGGATGTGGAGAAATAGGAACACTTTTACACTGTTGGTGGGACTGTAAACTAGTTCAACCATTGTGGAAGACAGTGTGGTGATTCCTCAAGGATCTAGAACTGAAATACCATATGACCCAGCCATCCCATTACTGGGTATATACCCAAAGGATTATAAATCATGCTGCTATAAAGACACATGCACACGTATGTTTATTGCAGCACTATTCACAATAGCAAAGACTTCGAACCAACCCAAATGTCCATCAATGATAGACTGGATTAAGAAAATGTGGCACATATACACCATGTAATACTATGCAGCCATAAAAAAAGATGAGTTCATTTCCTTTGTAGGGACATGGATAAAGCTGGAAACCATCATTCTTAGCAAACTATCACAAGGACAAAAAAACCAAACACTGCATGTTTTCACTCATAGGTGGGAATTGAACAATGAGAACACTTGGACACAGGAAGGGGAACATCACACACCAGGGCCTGTCATGGGGTGGGGGAAGGGGGAGGGATAGCATTAGGAGATATACATAATATAAATGACAAGTTAATGGGTGCAGCACACCAACATGGCGCATGTATACATATGTAGCAAACCTGCACGTTGTGCACATGTACCCTAGAACTTAAAGTATAATAAAAAAAAGGAACAATATTGGATCAAAAAATTTAACTAGTAACATTACAATGTTAAAAGTAAATAGGAAATGTCAATATAAATTTATGACCTTAAAATATAAATTTCACAATGTTTATTTTATAGCTCTTTATTTTGAACTGGTGTAGAGCAAATTGTCATCTTTAATAAACATTAAAGATGATCAAATCATGATTTCTAACACTTTGTTTTTCTACTGAAAGGATGGCTACTTTAAGAAATTTCTGATTTTATGTCTGGATCAGGAAGGAACAAGAAGACCCTTAAATAATTTTTGTGATAGAAAGAAAAACAGTAATCTAAGTGATGTCTAAAGAAAACAAGACCTAACCTAAAGGAAATTCTAAGTGACCAGGTATTAGCATTTGAGCATCAAAAGAAGAAAACTTGATTGTGGTTGATTAAAATATATTGAAAATACATGAGTCTCTATTGAAATATACAAAAATAAATAAATAAATAAAACAGAGAGAGAAGCACTAAACATTGTTAAGCAGAATACCATGCACTGGTATCCACCCCTGGGATAGGGGCACCATATAGCAGTCACTAATTTGAGGAAAGGACTCTAAATACCTCACTGATTTCTTCGAAGATTCTTATGTTTGGCAGAAAATTTTGCACAAAACAATCTGCTGGAGATCTGCAAGTGTTCTTGACTCTGGCAGGGGCTCATAGAAGACCCAGATGCATAGCAGTCACACTGCTACCACTTTCTTTCTTAAGCCTAGTCTTTTAAAACAGAATATTCTCACAAGTCAGGCAGGCATTACTCCCTGGTAGGCAGTAAGAATGAAAATAAGTTGAGCCAGTGCCCCATGGATCAAGGAAGCTGCCCAGGATGGATAAGGTCTTGTCTTTGTATGCCACATTGTACCACAGGTGAGAGACCCCGAAAGCATTTTGCTCTGGGTTTTATATTCTGGGTGTAACTGGGATTGCTGTGCTAAAGCTTTGTGGACATCCTATTCTAGGAGAGATGAAGACAATGACTGGGCTGCTCTGTACAGTTCCTCCTTATCGCTGGATGTTGCATTCTTGGTACATCCTACGCAAGACTTGCAAGCAAGAGGGGAAAGTGTAGGATTGGCCAAGGTTACACAGAAACTTGTCATTCTGCAAATATAATTGCATAACTTTAATAAAGTTAACTAGAATATTTTTGTTATAATTCAATTCTGTTAGTCATGCTATGACTGTGAATTCAATTATTTTATTTTAAAAGAATACATAAATGGGATACATAAATACATCAATCAGAAGGCACTTTATACCTCAAGATGTGATGAGTAGAATTAACAATGCTATAAGCTGTGACCCTAAGTCACACCAAATTCTAAAAAACATACGAAATTAAATGTTATTTAAAGATTACCAAGTGTCCTAAAATAGTGAAAGTATCAAAGATTCCATCAGCTCCAATGTCATTAATATAAAAATCGCATATTTATATGCATTATTAATGGAAATGATATTGCCACCAATCAGGAAATAATTGGTTCTTAGGGGTCAAAAATATACATACACTATATAAAGTACAGTATATTTGTGGTATTAAAATTCCACTTGAGTGACTAGAAAAAAACTACCATGAAAGGCTTAGGAAGGCAATAATGAAAATAAGGTTTTGTCTATGAACACGAGATAGAAAACCTAAAAGCAATTGATAAATTCCTGGATGCATACAACCTCCCAAGACTGAACGAGAAAGAGATTGAATCCCTGAACAGACCAATAGTGAGTTTTAAAATTGAATCAGTAATTAAAGTTCTACCAATCAGAGGAAGCCCGGGAAGTGAAAGATTCACAGCCAAATTCTACTAGATATATAAGGAAGAGCTGGTACCGTTTCTGCTGAAACTATTAAAAAAAATTGAGGAGGAGGGAATCCTTCCTAACTCATTCTATGAGTACTCATCCTAATACTAAAACATGGCAGAGACACAACAGCTCCAAAACAACTTTAGGCCAAGATCCTTCATGAACACAAATGCAAAAAATCTTAAACTACTAGCAAACCAAATCCAGCAGCACATCAAAAAGTTAACCCACCATGATCAAGTAGGCTTTACCCATGGGTATAAGGATGGCTCAACATACGTTAATCAATAAATGTTATTCGCCGCATAAACAGAACAAAAAACACACGATAATCTGAATAGATGCAAAAGGTACTTTCTATAAAATTCAATATCTCTTTATGTTAAAAGCCCTCAACAAACTAGTCATTGAAGGAACATACCACAAAATAGTAAGGGCCATTTATGACTATCTGACAGCAAACATCATATTGAATGAAAAAAAGCTGGAAGCATTCTCCTTGAAAACTGAAACAAGACAAGGATAACCTCTCTCACCATTCCTATTCAACATAGTACTGGAAGTCTTAGCCAGAACAGTCAAGCAAGAGAAAGAAATAAAAGGTATCCACATAGTAAGCCAGGAGAACAAACTATTTCTGTTTGAAGATGATATAATTAAATACCTAGAAAATTCCATAGTTTATGCCCCAAAGCTACTTGATCTGATAAACAACTTCCGCAAAGTTTTAGCATACAAAATCAGTTTACAAAAATCAGTAGCATACACCAGGCACAGTGGCTCACACCTATAATCCCAGCAGTTTGGGAGGCTGAGGTGGGCGGATCATTTGAGGTCAGGAGTTCAAGACCAGCCTGGCCAGTATGGTGAAACCCTGTCTCTACTAAAAATACAAAAAAAGTTAGCCAAGTGTGGTGACACACACCTGTAATCCCAGCAACTCGGGAGGCTGAGGCAAGAGAATCACTTGAACCCAGGAGGTGGAGGTTGTGGTGAGCCAAGATCATGCCATTGCACACCAGATTGGGCAAAAAAATTGAGACTTCATTTAGAAAAAAAAAAAAAATTAGTAGCATTTTTATACACCAACAAGATCCAAGCTAAAAGCCAAATCAAGAATGCAGTCCCATTCACAATAGCCTCAAAATGAATAAAATACTTAGGAATATAGCTAACAAAATAAGTGAAAGACCTCTATAACAATTACAAAACACTGATGAAAGAAATTAGAGACAACACAAACAAATGGAGAAACATGCCATGCTCATGTATAGGAAAAATCAATATTGTTAAAATGGCCATATGGCCCAGAGCAATTCCTAGGTTCAATGCTATTTATATCAAAGTACCAACATTTTTCACAAAAGTATAAAAAAACTATTTTAAAATTCATATGGAAACAAAAAAGAGCCTGAATAGCTAAGAGAATCCTAACCAAAAAGAACAAAGCTGGAGGCATCACATTATTAGACTATACTACAAAGCTACAGTAAACAAAACAGCACAGTAGTGGTACAAAACAGACACATAGATCAAAGGAACAGAATAAAGAGCCCAGAAATAATGGCACACACAACCATCTGACATTTCACAAAGTTTACAAAAAACAAGCAGTGTGGAAAAGACTCCCTATTCCATAAATGGTGCTGTGATAACTGGCTAGCCATATGCAGGAGACTGAACCTGGATCCCTTCCTTACATCATATACAAAAAATACCTCATGATGGAGTAAAGGCTTAAATCAAAAATCAAAATCTATAAAAATGCTGGAAGATAACCTAGGAAATAGCATTCTGGCTGTAGAACCTAGTAAAGACTTTATGATGAAGATGCCAAAAGCAATTGCAGCAAAAACAACAATTAACAAATAGGACCTAATTAAACTAAAGAGCTTGTGCACAGCAAAAGAAACTATCAATAGAGTAAACAACCTACATCATAGGAGAAAATATTTGGAAAGTATGCATTCAACAGAGGTGTAAAATCCAGACTATAAGAAACTTAAATTTACAAGCAGAAAACAAACAACCCCATTAGAAAGTGGGCAAAAGACATGAGCAGACACTTTTCCAAGGAAGACATTCATGCAATGAACAATTACATGACAAAATGCTCTATGTCATTAATTATGAGATAAATGCAAATAAAAACTACAATGAGATATCATTTCACACCAGTCAGAATGGCTACTGTTTAAAAAGTCAAAAAATAACAGATGCTAGTGAGCTTATGGAGAAAAGGGAATGTTTATGCACTGCTGGTGGAAATGTAAGATAGTTCAGCCATTGTGGAAAGCAATTTTGTGATTCCTCAAAAAATTTAAAACAGAATTATTTGACTCAGCAATCCCATTGGAAATGTACCCAAAGGAATCTAAATCATTCAACCATAAAGACATATGCATGTATATGTTCATGGTGGAACTATTTGCAATAACGAAAACATAGATTCAATCTAAATGCTAACAAATGGTACTATGGATAAAGAAAATTTGGTAAATATACACGATGGAATACTGTGCAGCCATAAAGAAGAATGAGATCATGGCCTTTGCAGCAAGTCTAGATATCATTGAGGGTAGGAGGATGGTGAAGATTGAAAAACTACCTATCAGATACTATGCTTATTTACCTGAGTGATGAGATAATTTGTACACTAAATTCCTATGACATGCAATTTACCTATATAGCAAATCTGCACATGTACCCCCTGAACCTAAAAGTTTTTTAAAAAGATGATTGGATTAAAAAATGTGATATCAACAATGATATACTATTCAGCTATAAAAAAGAATGAAATCATGCTTTTTGCAGCAACATGGATGGAACTCGAGGCCATTATCTTAAGTGAAAGATTCACATGCATAAAAATAAATATCACATATCCTCACTTATGACTGGGAGCTAAATAATGCACACACATGCACGTAGAATGTGCAATGATAGCAAGAGAACTGGAATGGTGAGCAGATGAATGGGGTATGATTGAGAAATTACTTAATGGGTACAATGTACATTGAGTTATGGATACCATAAAAGCCCTGACCTCACCACCATGCAATTTATACATGTAACAAAGCAACACCTGTACTGCCTTCAATTTATACAAATAAAAAAAAATAATCAAAGGGCATAAATAGACATTTCTCAAAAGAAGACATACAAATGGCTAACAGATATATGAAAAAATGCTCAGCATCATTAATAATGAACACTGCAAATAAAAACCATAATGAGATATTATCCTACCCCAGTTAGAATGGCTATTATTAAAAAGACAAAGTTAACAGGTTGTGGTGAAGATACAGGCAAAAGAGAACTCTTTCTTATACACTGTTGTTTGGAATATAAATTAGTAAATTAGTACAACCACTATAGAAAACAGTATGGAGGGCCGGGTGTGGTGGCTCATGCCTGTAATCCCAGCACTTTGGGAGGCTGAGGCGAGTGGATCACCTGAGGTCAGGAGTTCAAGACCAGCCTGACCAACATGGTGAAACCCCATCTCTTTTAAAAATACAAAAAATTAGCCAGGCATGGTGGCAGGCACCTGTAATCCCAGCTACTTGAGAGGCTGGGGAAGGAGAATTGCTTGAACCAGGCAGGCAGAGGTTGCAGTGAGCTGAGATTGTGCCCCATTGCACTCCAGCCTGGGTGACAAGAGCAAGACTGTCTCAAAAAAAAAAAAAAAAGAAAGAAAAGAAAGCAGTATGGAGATTTCTCAAAAAACTAAAAATAGAATTACCATGTGATCCAACAACTCCACTACTGGGTATTTATCCAAAGAAAAAGAAATCAGCATATCAAAGGCATACCAGCACCCCCATGTTTGTTGCAACACCATTCACAATAGCCAAGACATGGAACCAAACTAAGTGCCCACCAATGGACAAATGGATAAAGAAAATGTCGTGTATATACACAGTGGATTACTATTCATCCATAAAAAGGAATGAAATCATGTCATTTGCAGCAACATAGATGGAACTGGAAGTTACTATGTTGAGCAAAATAACTCAGGCACAGAAAGACAAATACATGTTTGCACGCATATATGGGAGATAAAAAAAGTTGATCACATGGATATAGTGAATGGAATAATTGATAGCAGGGACTGGAAAGGATGCATGGGTAAGGAGATGAAGAGAGATTGATTAATGAATACAAATATACAATAAAATAGAAGGAATAGGTTCTAATGTTTGATAGCAGAGAAGAGTGACTATAGTTAACAACAATGTATTATATATTTCAAAGTAGCTAAAACAGACAACTCGCAGTCTTTCCAGCAAATATAAATGATAAATACTTGATGTATGGATACCCTAAATACCTTAACTTGATCATTACACATTTCATGTATGTAACAAAATTTCACATGTACCCTATAGATATGTACCAATATAATGTATCAATAAATTTTTTAAAAAATACAGTTGAAACAGGAAAGTTCCCTGATCCCCCTCTCAGGATGTGTGACAGGGGTGTGGCTCATCTGCTCAGCTGCCTTGTGCTCAAACCCCTTATGAGAAGGGGAGCATGCAGATGGCAGGTGCAGGAGCCAGGGCGAGCACTTTTGGGCTCTGTCCCCATGGCACCATCTAGGGGTGGGTACTGGCAACTCCCAAAACCTAAGTAGGCATGTGTTACAGCGAGCTCTTTTATCTTTGCCACCTGCCGATGGCTTAGGTGTTAACCAGCTCAGTGCCCTCTTGGCACCTGGGCTCTTGTCTGACAACCAGGAAGAACCAGGTCACACATTGACTTGAAGGATGATGAATGTGGGGCTTTATTGACTGGTGGAGGTGGCTCTCAGTGGGATGGATGGGAAGCTTGAAGGGAGATGGAATGGAAAGTTGATCTTCCCCTGGAGTTTGGCCATCCTGAGGCCAGTCTCCTCTCTGATTGTCCCCAGCTGAACTCCTCTCAACGTTTAGATGCTCCTTCTCTTCTCTTCTTCTCTGCCATGTTGTTCTGCTCCTCTGCTATTCTGTTTTTCTGTTCATATCTCATGGAGATGAACAGAAAAGGGTTTGGGGTTTATCTGTGTACAGGATAGGTAGGCCAAAAGGCAACTTTTGGGCATGAAAACAGGAATACCTCTTCCCATTTAGGGCTACGGGTTTTCAGGCTTGAGGGTGGGGCCTTTGCCAGGGAACCACCCTCTTCTACCCAGTATTTTCTTGTCTTCGGTCCATATCACAGTGAACTAGAACTAAAAACATCCAATAGAGGGTGATAAAATAAAATAATTTAAAAAATCGTTAACTCAAAAAAAAAAAAAACACAAGAAAGATAAAGTAATACAGATGGAACAATTTTTTTTTTAAAAAAAGCCAATAGACACAAACCCAGCCAAATTAATAACTACATTCAATATAAATACACTGAGTATGCCAATTACAGGACAGATAGTGACAGAATGAGTCTTAGGTATCTATTGCTGTATATAGCAAACCACACCAAACTTAGTGGCTTCAAAAGCAATTATTTTATATGCTTACAATTCTGTGACTTAACAATTTGTACTGGGTTCAGATGGTTGGTTCTTATACTGGTCTCACTTGTGGACATTCATGTAGCTGCAGACATTTCACACCTGAGCTAGGACTATATGAGTTAATATGGACTGACTTACATATCTGGCAGTTGGTGCTGTCAATTGGGCTATATCTTTCTGAGACTCAGGCTGCTTTGAAACGCAGAATTGTTCAAAATAGACAAGAGCCACAAGGCCTCTTGGGAAGTAGGCTTAGGAGTCTAACCATGTCACGTATATCACTTTCTCTTGGTCAAAGCAAATCATAAGATTATTTCAGCTTTTGCCAGGTTCAGTGGCTCATGCCTGTAATCTCAGCACTTTGAGAGGATGAGGCAGGAGAATTGCTGAGCCCAGGAGTTCAAGCCTAGCCTGAACAACATGGTGAGACCCTCGTCTCTACCACAAAAAAAAAAAAAAAGCTGGGTGTAATGGTGTTCATCTGTAGTTCCAGCTACTTGGGAAGCTGAGACAGAAGGATTACTGGAGCCCTGGAGGTCAAAGCTGCAGTGGTTGTGTTTGTGCCACTGCACTCCAGCCTGGGTGACAGAGCAGGACCGCATCTTAAAGAAAAAATATCAGCTTTAAAAAGTAGGGAAATACGTTCCATCTATTGATAGGAGATGCTACAAAGAATTTGTAGCCATTTGCAATCTGCAACAGTCCGCACTCTGGCTACAAAAAATTTCTACTTCCCACATGCAAAATATGCATATTTGGTGCAAGTAAACACAAGGTGTCATCTAATTATGGCATCAGGCTCGAAATTCATGATCTAGTGATTCGCACTGAGTCTAGATATCATTGAGCCTTTTTGGGCATAACTCCTCAAGTGTGGCTCTTCTCAATTACAGGAATTTTGAACTAAAAAGACAACTTATGTGCCATACACACTACCAGTTTACAATAGTGAGACAGGGAGATGATAACTGCAATAGACACTTGCCAATAAAATGAGAAAACTATAGCAGTTGTTGTCCCATAGCTATTCTGAAATTCCACTAGGCAAATACTGTCAGGTTTCCCTACACTGAGCCAGAGATGTTCTGTCACTGGGGTCTGGTTCTGCTTCTGGAGTGGTTCCCTATTCCATAGCTCTCTGTGGAACTTGGTTCTGTTATCTGGGTTCTGGGCTCTGTCATCTGAGATATTTTTTCTTTTCTAGAAGAAATTGACTATATTTGTAGCTAAATAGTTTTCTTAGTTTGCTTTCTGTTCATACAAGTGTGGGGGTCTGAGATCCCTTTTTCATTTTGAACCATCTTAGTCCCTTTTAATCTAAACTGATAATGTCTTTTCTAGTAGTGTGTCTAAAAAAATTTAGTAGATTGCAATGAGTCATACTAGGTTTATTCCATACCCCAATAGCAATAACCATACTTTTTTTTCTGAGACAGACTACTCTTTAATGTAGGTATATCAGGTTGCTGTTGAAACATGACCTTAATATTCTTAGGAACACTTTCAATGGCCAAAAACATCTACTAAGAACTGGCTTAATCTCTCGGAGGTTCTAGCAAAGGATCACACCCTTGATTGAATATGTATCCTGAGTCTATTTCTCACTTTGAGAAGAGTTTACCAGCTGAATAGATAAAAGATAAGAAATTACTTTATTTTCCAGCACAGTAAGTCCTTGGAACTCTATATTTTCTCTGATTTCCGCTTGAAAACAAAAGAGTTCTTTTGTTAGTTTATCTCTCTGTTTCTGTACCTTTTGTGAAGATTAAGAAGCTAGTTGATTCTTGCAACGGTCTTTCTATAAATCTTCCTAGATTCACAAATTATTAGGTGTATTTCCTACTTTCTAAGATTTTGCAAGCAACAGAAAAAAACCTCTCTTCATTTCTGTACCCACTCACACAAAGAAGTAGAACTAAAAAACCCAATGGAGGGAATAAAATGAAATGCTAATCAAACTTCATTAATCCAAAAGAAAACAAGAAAGGCAGAAAAAAACGAAGTATAGATTGGAGAAATTAAAAAGTTACAAGATGATAGAAACCCAGCCAAATTAGTAATCACATTAAATGTAAATGGACTAAATATGCCAATTAAAAGATAATGTCAAAATGAGTCTTAGTTTTTTATTGCTATATAACAAACCATCCCACACTTAATGGCTTCAAAAAGCAGTTATTTTATATGCTTACAATTTTGTGATGTAACAATTTGCACTGGACTCAGATGCCCAGTTTTGCCAATTGTTTCATATTACTTATATGAGTCACTGTTTTCCCAGTCCCAATAGCATTTTCCTCACTACATTTTGGCCTCTACCTATTGCCTAGTCCCAAAGCCCATGAAACATTTTATTTTTTGTTGTGCAGCACCCAATTTCCAGATATCATTTTCTGATTCAGTTATCTTTGTCTGCATAGCAAATGACTCCCAAATTTAGCTTGAAACAACAAAAATTTTATATCCTCAAAAGTTCTGTGAGCCATTAGTTTGTATGAAGATTAGTTGGAATATTCTTGCACTGATCTCAACGGGTTCTTTCATGCAGCTGAAGTTATCTAGCTTCTTTTTATGGCTCTGTGTATTCCAAAATGCAAGAACACAACCTGCAAGGCATCTTGAAGCCAAGGCTTGAAAATTCAATATTTCACTTTTGACACACTGTATTGAGCAAAGGATAGTGGCCCAGATTCAAAAAATGTTTTAGGGGGAGAAAAAAATGGCAGACAGGAGGCAGAACTAACTTGCAGCTCCCACTCAGATGGACAGAACAGCATGTGGAGACTCACATTGTGAACTTTTGCTCCAAGAACTACTGCAGGAACATACCAGGAAAACTTTGAAATAAGTGGCTTGCCACTGCAAACTCCATGAGACAGCCAAAAAACTGTGAGTGCCCAAAGTGTGAGAGGGGGAAATTTCACCTCTGAACACACATCCTCCCTGGGGAACCTGAAAATCCAGATCACAGGGATTTAACCTTACCTAGAGCCGAAATAACTTTAGAAACCAGAGTGAAATATAAAAGTAAAAGAAGCAGTGAGAAGAGCCCTGTGAGAACTAGTCCCCAGGGAAGCCCAAGGAAGACATTTCTGGCTTTATCTCACTTGAGTTTTGGGGGAGGGCTGCCAGTGGAATTGGAGAAGGACCACAGAAAGAAGAAAACTCCCAGCTGAACTTTGTAATAATTTTGATTGAGCATGAATTTTTCTGGGCTGAATCTGGGGTTGGGGGGATGAACAAGAGGTGCAGATATGAGCACAGAAGCCATGGCAGGTGGGGACGGGTGGGACCTGAAAGCCCTGCTTGCATTCTCAGTAGGGAGGCTTATAGCCTGGAACAAGATCTCAGCCCTGCTCACCGGCTTCCTGGATATAGGCTTGGTGCTGCTGGTAAGGCATGGTGGGAGCGAGACTGGCCTTGCTGGCTGAGTGGGAGCAGGGTGAGTCCTGTCACTGCCAACTTTTTCCCACTTTCCTGGTGACTGTATGATGTAGCAGAGGCAGCCATAATCTCCCTGGAAACATAACTCCATTGGCCTGAGGCTCACACACCCCGTTCCCCACACCAGCTACAGCAAGCCCTGCCCAAGGAGAGTCTGAGCTCAGACATGCCTAACCCTGCCCCCACCTGATGGTCTTTCTCTACCTACCCTGGTAGCTGAAGACAAAAGACAGAATCTCTTGGGAGTTCTATGACCCTGCCCATCATCTGGGAAACCTGAATACTTATCTAGGTGACCTTAGGGCAAGCTTCTATGCCCCCATACTATGGCAGCTGATGCTCTCTTGAAAGTGCATCCTCCTGGCTGGAGGCCAACCTACTCAAGCCATTAGAGCAACTTATGAAAAAACAACCCAGCTCCAAGAAAGGAGAAAACAACAGCTAATTTCACTGTCTGTAACATCCTGGCTAACCAGAAGTCCTGAGTCTGTCTACATGACCACTTCTCTGCTAGCACAACCAGCAAGCGAGGAAACCAGCACACTAAACAAAACTACAACCAAGGACCCTCACAGAACCCACTTCACTCCCCTGCTTCCTCCACTGAAACAGGTGCCAGTATCCATGGCTGAGAGACCTGAAGATGGATCACATCACAGTACTCTTTGCAGACACTCCCCCATACCAGCCCAGAGCCTGGTAGCTCTGCTGGGTGGCTTGACCCAGAAAAGCAATAACAATCACTGCAGTCTTGCTCTCAGGAAGCCCCATCCCTAGAGGAAGAAAGAGAGCACCACATCAAGCGATCACCCTATGGGACAAAAGGATCTGAATAGCAGCACTTGAACCCCAGATCTTTCCTCTAACATAGTCTAACCAAATGAGAAGAAATCAGAAAATAAATTCTGGTAATATGATAAAACAAGGTTCTTTAACATCCTGAAAAGATCACACTAGCTCACCAGCAATGGATCCAAACCAAGAAGGAATCTCTGAATTGCCAGAAAGAGAATTCAGAAGACTGATTATTAAGCTACTGAAGGAGGCACCAGAAAAACATGAAATTCAACTTTAAAACATTTTTAAAAATAATACAGAATATGGGTGAAAAATTATCCAGAGAAATAGATAGCATAAATAAAAAAAAATCACAACTTCTGGAAATGAAAGACACACTTAGAGAAATGCAAAATACACTGGAAAGTTTCAACAATAGAATTGAACAAGTAGAAGGAAGAATTTCAGAGCTTGAAGACAAGGCTTTTTAATTAACCCAATCCAACAAAGACAAAGAAAAAAGAATAAAAGAAATGAACAATGCCTCCAAGAAGTTTGGGATTATGTTAAATGACCAAACCTAAGAATAATTGGCATTCGCAAGGAAGAAGACAAATCTAAAAGTTTAGAAACTTATTTGAGGGAATAATTGAGGAAAACTTCCCTGGCCTTGCTAGAGATCTAGATATCGAAATAAAAGAAGCTCGAAGAACACCCAGGAAATTCATCACAAAAATATCATCACCTAGGCATGTAATCATCAGGTTATCTAAAGTCAAGACAAAGGAAAGAGTCTTAAGAGCTGTGAGGCAAAAGCATCAGGTAACCTGCAAAGGAAAACCTATCAAATTAACAGATTTCTCAGCAGAAACCCTACAAACTAGAAGGGATTTGGGGTCCTATCTTTAACTTCCCTAAGCAAAACAACTATCAGCCAAGAATTTTGTATCCAGTGAAACTAAGCCTTGTAAATGAAGGAAAGATAAAGACTTTTTCAGAAAATCAAATGCTGAGAGTTCACCACTACCAAGCCACACTACAAGAACTTCTAAAAGGAGTTCTAAATCTTTAAATAAACCTCAAAATACAACAAAATAGAACCTCATTAAAGCATAAATCTCATAGGGCCTATAAAACAATGACACAGAGAGTGAGAGAGAGAGAAAAAAAACCAAGGTATTAAGGCAACAACTAGCACCATGAATAGAATAGTACATCACATCTCTATACTAACGTTGAATATAAATGGCCTAATTGCTCCACTTAAAAGATAAGGAATGGCAGAATGAATAAGAAATCATCAACCAAGTAAGTATCTGCTGTCTTCAAGAGAGTCATCTAACACATGAGGACTGACATAAATTTAAGGAAAAGGAGTGGGAAAAAATATTCCATGGAAATGGACACCAAAAGCAAGCAGGAGTAGCTATTCTTCAGATAAGACAGATTTTAAGGCAAAAACAGATAATAAAAAAAGACAAACAGGGACATCATATAAGGATAAAAAGAACAGTCCAACAGGAAAACATCACAGTCTTAAATATATATACACCTAACATTAGAGCTCCCAAACTTATAAAACAATTACTACTAAACCTAAGAAATGAGATAGATGGCAACACAATAATAGTGGGGGACTTCAATACTCCACTGATACCACTAGACAGGTCATCAAGACAGAACATCAATAAAGAAACAACAGACTTAAACTATACCCTAGAATAATGGACTTAACACATATTTACAAAACATTCTACCCAACAACTTCAGAATATACATTCTATTTATCAGCACATGGGACATTCTTCATGATAGACCATATGATAAGCCACAAAACAAGCCTTAATACATTTAAGGAAATCAAAATTATATCAAGTACTCTTTCAGACCAGAGTGGAATAAAATTAAAAATCAGCTCCAAAAAGAACCTTCAAAACCATGCAAATACATGGAACTTAAATAATCTGCTCCTGAATGATTATTGGGTCAATAATAAAATCAATATGAAAATTAAAGAATTATTTGAACTGAATGATAATAGTGACATAATCTATCAAAACCTCTGGGATATAGCAAAAGTGGTGCTAAGAGGAAAGTTTATAACACTAAATGCCTACATCAAAAAGTCTGAAAGAGCACAGATAGACAATCTAAGGTCACACCTCAAGAAACTAGGGAAACAAAAATAAACCAAAGCCAAACCCAGCAGAAGAAAAGAAATAACAAAGATTGGAGAAGAACTAAATGGAATTAAAACAAAAGAATTACAAAAGATAAATGAAACAAAAATCTGGTTCTTTGAAAGATAAACAAAATTGATAGACAATTAGTGACATTAACCAAGAAAACGAGAGAAATTCCAAATAAACTCAATTAGAAACAAAATGGGAGATATTACAATTGATACTACAGAAACACAAAAGACTATTCAAGGCTACTATGAACAACTTTATGTACACAAACTAGAAAACCTAGAGGAGATGGATAAATTCCTGGAAATATAAAACCCTCCTAGATTAAATCAGGAAGAAATAGAAATAGAAACTGAGCAGACCAATAACAAGCAGCAAGATTGGAATGATAATATAAAAATTGCCAACAAAAGAAAATCCCAGGACCATACGGATTTACAGCTGAATTTTATAAGATATTCAAAGAAGAATTGGTACTAATCCTCCTGAAACTATTCCAAAAGATAGAGAAAGACAGAATACTCTGTAAATCACTCTGTGAAGCCAGTGTCACCCTAATACCAAAACCAAGAAAGGACATAATAAAAAAAAGAAATTACAGACCAATATCCTTGATGAATATAGATGTAAAAATTCTCAACAAAATACTAGCTAACAGAATCCAACAGCACATTGAAAAAAATAATACACCATGATTAAATGGGTTTCATATCAGGGAGGCAAGGATGGTTTAACATATGCAAGTAAAGAAATATGATACACCACATAAACAGAATTAAAAACAAAAATCACATGATCATCTCAATAGACACAGAAAAAGCATTTGACAAAATCCAGCATCACTTTATAATTAACACCCTCAGCAAAATCAGCATAAGGGGGACATAACTTAAGGTGACCAAAAAAAAGCCATCTATGACAAACCCACAGCCAACGTTATACTGAATGGGAAAAAGTTGGAAGAATTCCCTCTGACAACTGGAACAAAACAAGGACGCCCACTTTTGCCACTTCTATTCAACATAGTACTAAAAGTTCTAGCCAGAGCAATCAGACAAGAGAAAGAAACAAAGGGCATTCAAATCAGTAAAGAGGAAGTCAAGTTGTCACTGTTTGCTGATGATAAAATTGTATACCTAGAAAACCCTAAAGACTCATCCAAAAGCTCCTAGATCTAATAAATGAATTCAGTAAAGTTTCAGGATAGGAAATAAATGTATACAAATTAGTAGCACTGCTTTACGACAGCAACGACCAACCTGAGAATGAAATCAAGAACTCAATCCCTTTACAATAACTGCCAAAAAATTAAAATACTAAAAAAAAAAAATCCTAAAGTTTATATGGAACTACAAAAGAGCCTGCATAGCCAAAGCAAGACTAAGCAAAAAGAATAAATCTGGAGGCATCACATTACCTGAATTCAAACTATACTGTAAGGCTGTAGTCACTAAAACAGCATGGTATTGGTATAAAAATAGGCACATAGACCAATGGAACAGAATAGAGAATGCAGAAATAAACCCAAATACTTACAGCCAACTGGTCTTCAACAAAGCAAACAAAAACGTAAAGTAGGGAAAGGACACCCTATTCAACAGATGGTGCTGGGATGGTTGGCAAGCCACATGTAGAAGAATGAAACTGAATCCTCATCTCTCAACAAAATCAATTCAAAAATCAACTCAAGATGAACCAAAGACTTAAATCTAACACCTGAAACCATTAACATCCTGGGAGATAACATCAGAAAAACCCTTGTAGACATTGGCTTAGGCAAAGATTTCATGACCAAGAACCCAAAAGCAAATGCAACAAAAACAAAGATGAATAGATGGGACTTAATTAAGCTAAAAAATTTCTGCACAGCAAAGTAAATATCAGCAGAGCAAACAGACAACCCATAAACTGGGAGAAAATTTTCATAAACTATGCATTCTACAGAGAAGTAATATTCAGAATCTACAAGTAACTCAAGTAAATCAGCAAGAAAAAAAATCCCATCAAAAAGTGGGCTAAGAACATGAATAGACAATACTCAAAAGAAGGTATACACATGGCCAACAAACATGAAAAAATGTTCAACATCACTAATTATCAGGGAAATGCAAATCAAAACCACAATGCAATGCTGCCTTACTCCTGCAAGAATAGCCATAATTAAAAACTCAAAAAGTAATAGATTTTGGCATGGAAGTGGTGAAAAGGGAACACTTTTACACTGCTGGTGGGAATATAAACTATTACAACCACTATGGAAAACACTATGTTGATTCCTTATGAAACTAAAAGTAGATCTACCATTTGATCCATACTTCTATCATCTATTATGCTAACAAGTCATTATTTGAAAAATACTTCTACTATTCATTATGCTAATTAAACAAATGTTTTGTGTTTATCTAAGATAAAGATAGTTAAAGCCTTGCAGAAACTGCTTGTGGAATGCAACCTTTCTGATCAAATGTTAATTGACAACAGTGGGAATGTGAATTTCTGATCAGGGTTACTGACTACTCTTAGAATTTAGCCTAAATTACACACACACAGCCACACACACTTATAGCTCAAAAGAGATTGTAGGGCATGAGGTAATTATTTTTAATACTGGTAAGTATGTTAATTTTGGGAGGATTTAAAATTATGTATACAATTGTGCATCAGAGCAAAAGTACTTTATTGTGTGAAGAAAGATGTGCATATTTGAAACTTTTTTCTTGTAATGTTTAATAAAATTTATCCTAGTAGAAAAAAGTGGGGAAATATACATAATTTATTGGTAGGAGTACTTATTAAAAATTTGTGACTTTTTTCTTGTATCAAAAATATTACAATTATATTGTGTTTTTAAAAAATGCACTTTAAACATAAGGACATAGATTTTCAAAAAAGGATAAAATGATGCATGGTAAAAATGTTAATTATAGAAAAGCCAGTGGGACAATATTATTTTGAGGGAAAACAGATTTTAAGATATGGAGTATTATCAGAGATAAAGACTACAGTTTTTTTGTTTGTTTTTTGTTTTTTTTTTTGAGACAGAATCTCACTCTGTTGCCCAGGCTGGAGTGCGTTGGTGTGATCTTGGCTCAGTGCAACCTTTGCAGGGACATGGATGTTGCTGGAAGCCATTATCCTCAGCAAACTAACACAGGAACAAAAAACCAAACACCACATGTTCTCACTCATATGTGGGAGATGAATGATGAGAACACATGGACACAGGGAGGGGAACAACACACACCAAGGCCTGTTGGGAGTGTAGTGGGAGGAAAAGCATCAGGATAAATAGCTAATACATGTGGGGCTTAATACCTAGGTGATGGGTTGATAGGGGCAGCAAACCACCATGGCACATGTTTACCTATGTAACAAACCTGCACATCCTGCAATGTATTCCCAAACTTCAAATAAAATAAAATAAAATAATAATAAAAACAAGTCAGCATGTCTTCTTACCTACAAATGATCAGATTAGTTCCCCAGCAATGATTCTTAACCAGGCTGAAATGACAAACATAGAATTCAGAATCTGGATAGAAACAAATATTATCAAGATTCAGGAGAAAGTTGAAACACAATCTAAGAATTCAATAAAATGATACAAGAGGTGAAATGAGAAAGATGGAAAGATGGAGCATTAGCAGCAGCAGCAGTGTGGAAGGGTGTGTGCACCTAGAGTATTTTTTAAGTTAATTTTTTTGTCACTGATTTCTATTAGACTGATGCAAAATAAATTGCTGTTTTTGGCATTGAAAGTATGGCAAATAGCTTAATTTTATTATTGTCAAAGTGAGTATCTTTCAAAATTTTGGCCCTTTGAATGTATTCAGACTTGCTTAAAGTCCTGATATTTTAAGAAAGAACAAAGCTGAGCTATAGAGCTAAAACACTCACTACAAGAATTTCATAATACAATCACAAGTATTAATAACAGAATAAAACAAGCTGAGAAGAGAATCTAAGAGATTGAAAATTGATTCTTTGAATCATTTTAGTCAGACAAAAATAAAGAAAAAGAGAATGAACAAAACCTCTGAGAAATATGAGATTATGTAAGGAGACTAAATCTATGACTCATTGGCATTCTTGCAAGACAGTGAGAGAAAAGAAGCAACTTGGAAAACACATTTGAGGATATATAGTTCACGAAAATTTTTCCAACCTCATTAGGGAGGCCAACATTTAAATTCAGGAAATGCAGAGAACTTTTCTGAAATACTACCCAGGAAGACTACCTCAAGACACAGACTCATCAGATTCTCCAAGGTCAAAATGAAAGAAAAAATGTTAAAGGCAGCTAGAGAGAAGGAGCAGGTCACCTACAAAGGGACCCATATTAGGCTAACAGTGAAGCTTTCAGCAGAAACCCTTCAAGCCAGATGATACTGGAGGCCTATATTCAGTATTTTTTTTTTAATTCCAACAAAGAATTTCATATGCAGCCAAACAAAACTTTATAAGCAAAGGAGAAATAAGATCCTTTTCAGACAAGCAAATGCTAGGAAATTCATTAGCACCAGACCTGCTTTCAAGAGATTCTTAAGAGTGCTCAATGTGAAAACAAAAGACTATTACTGACCACCACAGAAACACACTTAAGTACATAGACCACTGACAATAAAAAGCAACTACACAACCAAGTCTGAATACCACCATGATGACAGGATCGAATCCACACATATCATTATTACCCTTGAACATAAATGGACTAAATACCCCACTTAAAAGCCACACAGTGGCAAATGGATAAAGAAGCAAGACCCAACTCTATGTTGTCTTCAAGAGACCAATCTCACATGTGAGGACACACATAGCCTCAAAGTACAGGTATGGAGAAAAATCTACCAAGGAAATGAAAAACAAAAAAGAAAGTACAGGTTGCTATTCTAATTTCAGAGAAAACAGACTTTAAAACAACAATGATCAAAAAAGATAAAGAAGGGTATTATATAATGGTAAAGGGTTCAGTTCAAGAAGAACTTAACTATCCTAAATATATACGCACCTAACACAGGATCACCCAGATTCATAAAGTTCTTAGAGACCTTCAATGAGACTAGATAACCACAAAATAATAGTGGGAGACTTCAACACCCCACTGACAGGATTGGACAAATCATCGAGGCAGAAAACTAAGACAGACATTCAGGCCTCGAATTTGACACTTGACTAAATGGATCTAACAGACATCTACAGAAGTCTCCATCCAAAAGCAACAGAATATACATCTCATCTGTGCATGGCACATACTTTAAAATTGACTACACAATTGGTCATATAATAATTCTCAGCAAATTCAGAAAAACCAAAATCATACCAACCACACTCACAGACCACAGTGCAATAAAAATGAACACCAAGTCTAAAAAGTTTGCCCAAAACCATACAATTTCATAGAAATTTAAAACCTTGCTCCAGAATGATTTTTGGGTAAACAATGAAATTAAGACAAAAATCAAGACATTCTTTGGAATTAATAAAAGCAAAGACACAACATACCAGAATCCCTGAAAAATACATAAAGCAGTGTTAAGAGATAAGTTTATAGCATTAAATGCCCACATGAAAAAATTAGAAAGATCTCAAATTAATTACTGACCATGACACCTATAAGAACTAGAAAAGCAAGAGCAAACCAGCCCTGAAGCCAGCAGAAGACAAGAGATAACCATATCAGAGATGAACAGAAAGAAATTGAGTATTGACACAGATTTTTCTCCATACCTTTACTTTGAGGCTATGTGTGTCCTTGAATGTGAGACGGGTCTCTTGAAGACAACATAGAGTTGGGTCTTGCTTCTTTATCCAACTTGCCACTATGTGTCTTTTAAGTGGGGTATTTAGCCCATTTATGTTCAAGGTTAATATTAATATGTGTGGATTTGATCCTATCATCATACCAAAGATAAATGAAACCAGAAATTTGTTCTGTAAAATAAGATTGGTAGACCATTAGCTAGCCTAATAAAGAGAAAAGGAGAGAAGATCGACATAAATACAATCAGAAATAAGAAAGGTAACATTACCATTCACTCCACAGGAGAAAAAAAAACGCTTAGAGATGATTACAAACACCTCTGTGCACACAAAATAGAAAACCTACAAGAAATTCATAAATTCTGGAAACATATAACTTCCCAAGATTGAACCAGGAAAAAAAGTGAAACCCTGAACAGATGAATGAGTTCCAAAACTGAATCAGTAACAAAATTCTACCAACCAGGAAAAGCCCTGTAGCAGAGAGATTCACAGCCAAATTCTACCAGATTTATGAAGAAGAGCTGGTACTAATCCTACTGAAAATATTTCAAAACATTGAGAAAAAGGGACTTCTCCTTAACTCATTTTACGAGGCCAGTGTCAGCCTGATACCAAAATCTGGCAGAGACACAACTAAAAAAGAAAACTTCAGGCCAATACTCTTGATTAATATAAATGCAAAAATCCTTAGCAAAATGCTAACAAACCAAATCCAGCAGCACATTGTAAAGCTAACCCACCAAGATCAAGTAGGCTTTGTCCCTGGGATGCAAGTTTGGTTCAACATATGCAAATCCATATATGTGATTCATCACATAAACAGAACTAAACTAAAAAACCACATAATCAACTCCATAGATGCAGAAATACTTTTGATAAATTTCAACTACCCATCATGATAAAAACCCTCAACAAATTAGGCATTGAAGAAACATACCTCAAAATAATAAAGGCCATCTATGACAGTCCCACAGCCAATATCATACTGAATGGGAAAAAGCTGGAAACATTCCCCTTGAAAACTGGAATTAGAAAAGGATACTTACTCTCACAACTCCTATTCAACATAGTACTGGAAGTCCTATCCAGACTAATGAGGCAAGAGAAAGAAATAAAAGGCATCCAAACAAGCAGAGAAGAAGCAAAACTATCTCTGTTAGCAGAAATAGAATTTTATTCTTAGGAAACCCTATAATCTCTGCCCCAAAGCTCCTAGATCTGATCAAACAACTTCCGTGAAGAGTCTCAGGATACAAAGTAAATGTGCAAAAATCAGTAGCATTCCCATACACCAATAATATCCAAGCTGGGAGCCAAATCAAGAATGCAATCCCATCCACAATAGCCCCAAAATGAATAAAATACCTACAAATATAGCTAACCAAGGAAGCGAAAGATCTGTATAATGAGAATTACAAAACACTGCTGGAAGAAATTAGAGATGACACACACAAATGGAGAAATATTCCATGCTCATGAATGGAAAGAATACATTTTGTTAAAATGGCAATACTGTCCAAAGCAATTTATAGATTACATGCTATTCCTATCAAACTATCAACATTTTTCACAGAATTAGAATAAACTATTCTAAAATTCATTTGGAACAACAACAACAACAACAAAAGCCCTAACAGCCAAAGTAATCGTAAGCAAAAAGAAAAAAGCTGGTGGCATCACATTACTCAACTTTAAACTATATTACAAGGCTACAGTAATGAATATAGCATGGTACTGGTACAAAAACAGACACCTAGACCAATGCAACAGAATAGAGAGCCAAGAAATCATGCTACACACCTATAACCATCTGATCTTCAACAAAATCAACAAAAACAAACAACAAGGAAATGTCTCCCTATTCAATAGCTAATGCTGAGTTAACTGGCTAGCCATATGTAGAAGATTGAAACTGGACCCCTTCCTCACACCATATACAAAAATCAACTTAAAGGTGGATTAAATACCTAAATGTAAAACCTAAAAATATAAAAACTGTAGAAGAAAAGCTAGGAAATGCCATTCTGGATATAGGTCCTAGCATATATTTCATGATGAAGATGCCAAAAGCAAATGCAATAAAAACAAAAATTAATTAATGGGACCTTATTAAACTAAAGAGCTTTTGCACAGCAAAATAAACTGCCAACAGAGTAAACAGAGAATTCACAGAATGGGAGAAAATATTTGCAAACTATGCATCTGCCAAAGGTCTAATATCCAGAATGTATAAGAAGCTTAAACAAATTAACAACTGGAAAACAACCCTATAAAAAAGTGGGCAAATAGTGTGAACAGACACTTCTCAAAAGAAGACATACATGTGGTTAGAAAGCATATAAAAATCCTCAACATCAGCAATACAATTTAGGACATAGGCATGGGCAAAGACTTCATGACTAAAACACCAAAAGCAATGGCAACAAAAGCAAAAATTGACAAATGGGATCTAATTAAACTAAAGAGCTTCTGCACAACAAATGAAAATATCTTCAGTGTGAATAGGCAACCTACAGAATGGGAGAAAATTGTTGCAACCTATCCATCTGACAAAGGGCTAATATCCAGAATCTACAAAGAACTTAAACAAATTTACAAGAAAAAAACAACCCCATCAAAAAGTGGGTGAAGGATATGAGCAGACACTTCTCAAAAGAAGACATTTAAGCAGCCAACAAACATATGAAAAAAGCTTATCATCACTAGTCATTAGACAAAAGCAAATCAAAACCACAATGAGATACCATCTCACGCCAGTTAGAACGGCAATCATTAAAAAGTCAGGAAACAACAGATGCTGGAGAAAATGTGGAGAAATAGGAATGCTTTTACATAGTTGGTGGGAGTGTAAATTAGTTCAACCATTGTGGAAGATGGTGTGGCCACTCCTTAAGGATCTAGAACCAGAAATACCATTTGACCCAGCAATCTTATTATGTGGTATATCCCTGAAGGATTATAAATCATTCTACTATAAAAACACATGCACACGTATGTTTATTGTGGCACTCTTCACAATAGCAAAGACTTGGAACCAACCCAAATGCCCATCAATGATAGACTGGATAAAGAAAATGTGGCACATATACACCACGAAATACTATGCAGCCATAAAAAGCATAAGTTCATGTCCTTTGCAGGGACATGGATGAAGTTGGAAACCATCATTCTCAGCAAACTAATACAAGAACAGAAAACCAAACACCACATATTCTCACTCATAAGTGGGAGTTGAACAATGAGAACACATGGACACAGGGAGGCGAACATTACACATTGGGGCCTGTCAGGGGGTGAGGGGCTAGGGGAGGGATAGCATTAAGAGAAATACCTAATGTAGATGATGGGTTGATGAGTGCAGCAAATCACCATGGCACGTGTATACCTATGTAATAAACCTGCACACTCTGTACATGTACCACAGAACTTAAAGTGTAATAATAAAAAAAATCCTCAACACCATTAATCATTAGAGAAATTCAAATAAACAGTCAAAACATAACAGATGCTTGTGAGGTTGCAGAGAAAAGAGAACACTTAATCAATGCTAGTGGCAATGTAAATTAGTTAATTCAGTTTGGAAAGCAGTTTGGCACTTTCTCAAGAAACTTAAAACAGAGTAACCTTTCAACCCTGCAGTCCCATTATTGAGTATATAACCAAAGGAATATAAATTGTTTTACCATGAAGACAAATGCACGTGTATGTTTATTGTGGTAATATTTACACTAGAAAAGACATGGAATCAACCAAAATGCTCATCAAACGTAGGCTGAATAGACCTACATGGAATACTATATACACCATGGAATATTATATAGCATGGAATATACACCATGGAATATATACATCATGGAATACTAGACAGCCATAATACACCACGGAATACTATACAGCCATAAAAAACAAGATTATATCCTTTGCAGCAACATAAATGGTACTGGAGGTCATTATCCTAAGTGAACTAACACAGAAACAGAAAACCAAATACTGCATGTTGTCACTTATAAGTGGGAGCTTAACATTAAGTATACATGGACACAAAAAAGGGACCAACAGACACTGTGGCCTACCTGAGGGTGGAGGGTGGAAGGAGGATGTGATTCTAAAAACTACCTAGCAGGTACCATGCTTATCATCTAGGTGACAAAATAATTTGTATAACAAACTCTTATGACACACAATTTACCTGTATAGCAAACCTGCATCTGTACCCTCAAATTTATGATAGTTTTCTTTTTACTGAAATGTCTAGTTCTATCAAATTTTTATTACTGAGCGATGTTATAGGCTAATAAAATGCAACTTGCTTGCTTCATTCAGGCAGTTACTCATTTATTTAAAAATTTTGATTATCTGTTTTGTGAATCAGGAGGAAAAATGAAAAACATATAAGAAACTGCCCTCAAGAAGCTCACAGTCCGGAAGGGGAAGCAAATAAATGAATATGTTCACTACAATACCATAGCGATTTGTGGTACAATAAAAAATGCATTTGGTCTTTGTCCTTTCCCCACCCCCAATAAAGCTCCTAAAAATACTTAAACATTTGGAAATTAAACAACATGCTCTAATGACCATGGGTCCAAGAAGACCTCACAGTAGAAAATAGAAAATATTTAAAATTTAATATAATAAATTTAAATTTCTGGAACACATCTAAAGAGGGAAATGTAAAGCTTTAAGTACATATGTAATAAGATAATTAGGAAAGTGAATTAAACCTTAAGAAAACTAGAGAGAAAGTCAATTAAACCCTAAGAAAAATAGACTAAAGGAGGTAATAAAGAGCAGAAATTAGTGAACAGAAAAAAGAAACACAGTGGAAAAAATAAAAGCTTGTTCTTTGAAAAGTTTAAATTAATCACCTAGCAAGCCTTATTTAGGAAACAAGGAGAGAGAAAACATAAATTTTTAATATCTACAATACAAAAATGACATCTCTAAAGTGATATTTGCTCTGAAGGGCATGAAGTTTTTAAACTAGGATGGTTCCTAGATACACCTGATATGAGACTGGTTTTCTTTTTTTTCACACCTGCACGGACACCAGAGGAACCAGAGAAACTAGCTCCTATCTGGCAGTGTGAGCTACTGCAAGGACTACTGTAAGCTCTACTCACACAGGAGAGGTATACATTTGGTTGTCTCACTGGCAGCTGTGGCTCCTGTTATATATCTTTCTGAGTAAATCCCTGGCAAGGGTAGCCCTTGCTGTGTGTTGGCAAGACATACTTATAGCAGCTTAATGACACAGTTACAAGGAAAAAGCTTCACAAATTTTCCAGTATGTGTGGGAGTGGGTAACCATAGCCAGGCTGGAAACAACATTCCAACAAAGTCAGCCTGTGCATGTTGGCATAGCATGACCCTCTACTGGAGTCTGACCAAAGTCCTCTGCTGGCATTGGTCTGAGAGGAATGCAAACATATCTTAGACTTCAATTGACTAAGTTTTTTTTTTAAAAAAATCTAAGCCAAAGGATATGTACAAACCCTTATTTTTGAGTGACTAAGAAGGTATTTCCAAAATGAATAAAATTCCTAATTTACTGATAGTATATAAAAGGAACACTTAAATGACACTGTACCATGTTTGCTCTATTAAATGTTCTGTTGTATTTTTTGAAGTAAACTTACATTTGATCTGGAGGATACAAAGATCCCTGATCACTCTGAAAACTAACTGGCCAAAGAAAAGTCCAATTGGCTAAGAGACAAGAAGGGATATCAAATAAGAAATCTCATAAAATGATTAAAATTCTGGTGATTATAAAATGTATTAATTTCGTTTTTACTATATTAAAGATGTTAATGAAAGGTCATGGGAAGGTAGACTGGGGATAAATTCTTCTCTGAATGAGACTTTTACCTTCAGTTAGCTTACCAGCTCTGGAAATAAAGATTACATGTGTCAATTATATAATTAAGCAATATTTACTATGGTTAAAATGAACTCTGATTGATAAATTCCATCTGGACTTAGAGAGCTAGAAATACCTCACAAGAAGTCATATCTTTCAGATATTGTTTGTGTGGAATTCTTGTAACTCAGGAAGTCTCTTGTGGGAACCCAGGAAGGTATGCCTACGGAGTTATATTAAGCTTCTAAGGAGCATGAGGCTTTTAAGCCATTGCAGCGTTCACGTTTTGTTCAATGTGAATCTTATTACTTTGAAACTGATCTGTTACTTGGAGAGTCAGAAAAAAATAACTCCTATGTGGCTGTGGGACTACTGCAGGGGCTGCTGTAGGGTCTACTTTTATAGGAGATAAACATCAGGCAAGCTGTGATGCTTGTCCATATCCTTTTGAGTAAATCTAAGGGTTAACTGTGATAGTTTTGTTTTGTTTTGTTTTTTGGTTGGTTGGTTTTATTTCTGGTCAGTGGATACGTACATATGGCATAGTTAAGTACAATTGCTTTTCTTATGTTCCATTGCTTTATAAACTCACATCCCATATACAGTCATCATTAAAATTTACTGACTGCCAGTGCCAAATGTAGAAGCCTCCAACACTGTAAGAGCATGGCAAGATAGGCTTTAGGATGGGTCAGCCCTGACATTACTCACTGTGGAGTGCAAGCACTGAATTCTTTCTAGTTCTGTTTGAGAGAGGATTTCACCCACTGTCACTCAATCACCAAATATGGAACAAGTCTTCTTTTGGCTTTGGCTCTCACTGTTCCTGGGAAGAGTTTCCGACTGGTGGAGGCAGAGCAGACAGTGAGTGGTCCAAAGTGACTTGATGGCCCCAAATGAGCCAACAGAACACCCAGGAATCCTACCCAGGCCAGGACCCCAGAGACAAAAGGCAAGAGCTGATGGGTCTTCATCAAAGCACAGTGGCACAGTTTTTAAGACGGAATAGTTGAACTTGAATGAACCACAGGTGGAAAATTTCAAGATATGTATAAAAAACAAAAGTAGAACTATAACCATAACATATTTAATGGTGAAACATTAAGCTTTTAAAAATCAAGAACAACAATGTCTGCTATCATATTGGTACAAGTAGAATGTTGAGTCTAAGGATTAGAAAGACTCAAAACTGTCATTATTCACAAATTATGTCATCATAATAGAAAATCCAAAGGTCTTTATAGCCAAATTATTAGAACTAAAAAAATTTAGGAAGTTTTCCAAATTCAAAAATTATTTCACTTTTGTTTAATAGTGGCAAATTAAAAATACTCAGTAATAAATGAAAAAAAAAATTCAATATTGGTATGGTTTGGATTTGTGTCCCCACCTAAATATCACACCAAATTGTAATTCCCAGTGTTGAAGGTGGGGCAAGATGGGCGGTGATTGGAACATGGGGGTGGATTCTTCATGAAGAGTTTAGCACCATTCATGAACATGTAGTGCTGTTCTCACGAGATGTGGTTGTTTAAAAGTGTGTAGCAATGGTCGGGCATGGTGGCTCACGCCTGTAATCCCAGCACTTTGGGAGGCAGAGGCAGGTGGATCGCTTGAGGCCAGGAGTTCGAGACCAGCCTTGCCAACATGGTGAAACACTGTCTCTTTTAAAAATACAAAAATTAGCCAGGCGTGGTGGTGCACGCTTGTAATCCCAGCTACTCGGGTGGCTGAGACAGGAGAATGGCTTGAACCCGGGAGACGGAAGTTGTAGTGAGCCGAGATCATGCCACTGCACTCCAGCCTGAGTGACAGAGAGCAACTCCGTCTCAAAAAAAGTGTGTAGCACCTCCTCTCTCACTCTCTCTCTTGCTCCTGCTCTGGCCATGTAACATGCCTGCTCCCCGTTTCTGCCATGATTGGAAGCTTCCTGAGGCCTCTCTGAAGGAGAAGCCGCTATGCTTTCTGTACAGCCTGTAGAACCACGAGCCAATTAAATTTCTTTATAAATTACTCAGTCTCAGGTATTTCTTTGTAGCACTGCAAGAATGAACTAATGCAAGTATCTTCATGGAAACATTGTGAAACCTTACTAGATACCTAAATAAATCAAAAGAAATAGGATGTTGATGAATTGGAAGACACAGTGTTGTAAAGATGATGATCCTCTTCTAATTGATTTGTAGAGCTAGTATTATCCAAATAAAAATGTCAAGAGTATGTTGTGAACTTGCCAAAAATATATGTAAAAGTACAAAGAGTTAGGAATAACCAAGATGTTTTGAAAAAGAAAAACAAGATGTATTAGTATCTGCTATTTCAGATATCAAAATTTTAAATGAAGCTATGTATTTAAGGCAGTGTTATTAAAATAGGAATAAACAAAACAGACCAAAAGAAAAAATAGAGATCTAGAATTTGACATGTGAACACATGGATTAGTGCTGTATGCTGGAGGAGGCATTGCGGAATACTGTAAAAATATTCTTTATTCAATAAATGATTTTACAGCAGATGTGTATTCATATAGATAATTTGGAAATTTACATTTCCTTTGCACTATACACAAAAATAAAATTTCAGGTTTCACCAAGTTCTGTGAAAAAATAACTACAAACGTTTTAGAAGATAACATAGAAGGCTATCCTCAAGACCTCAGGATAGGAAAGAATTTACTGCATAACACACAAAAAGCATTAACTATAAAGGAAAAGACTGATGTATTCAACTACATTACTTTTAAGTACACACTTCATTAAAAGACATATTTAAGAAAAAGGTCAGTTGTGAAATGATAGAATATATTTGTAACACGTATCTGTCATTCAAGGATTAACCAGGCCCAACCCTGCTTAGCTTCCTAGATCAGACAAGGTCAGGTGTGTTCAGGGTGGTATGACTGTAGACTGCAACACATATCTGACAAATGACACTGACATAGAATTTCTACAAATCAATTTTAAAAATACAGGCTGCTTAATAGGAAGAAACAGAAAAATGAACATTTTATAAAATAGGAATTTAAATGGCCAAAAATGCATTAAAAGTGCTCATCCTTATTAGTAATCAGAGATTTGAAAGTTAAAACCATAATGAGATATTATTACACATCAATGGATTAAAAATTATAAGTCTGACAATATCAGAGTCGGTAATGTGGAATAACAAGAACTATTTCACTGCTGGCAGAGTAGAAATTGGTATAATAACTTTGAAAAATTGTTTGGCATTATTTGGTAAAGCTGAACATATGTATATTTTAAACCTGAGCAATTTTATTCCTAGCTATATATGTAGAGAAACTCACGTACATGTGCAGCAGGATATATGTGTAGGAATACTCACACAAGCACACTTCAAAACAACAAAAAATTTAAAACTATCCAGTACTACCAATAATTTGCGCAATGGAATTTTTTATATAGAAATGAAAACAAATAAATTAGAGCTACATGGAACCACAAGGGTGAATATAACAAAGTAATTTTGAGCTAAACAAGCAAGAGATAATATAGTTGTATGATTCAATTTATGTGAAGCTTTTTCTCTAAAGGCTAAACTAGGGAAAGAGTACCAAGGAGTTTCTATTTTAGCCACATCTTTTTAAAGTTTTATTTTTAATTGATACATAATAATTGTACATATTTATGGAACACAGTGTGATGTTTTGATACATGCAAACATTGTGTAACGATAAAATCAGATTAATTGCATATTTCCTCACCTGAAACATTTGCCATTTCTTTGTGGTGAAATATTTAAAAATCACAGGCCGGGCACGGTGGCTCACGCCTGTAATCCCAGCATTTTGGGAGGCCGAGGCGGGCGAATCATCTGGGGTCAGGAGTTTGAGGCCAGCCTAATCGACATGGAGAAACCCCCATCTCTACTAAAAACACAAAATTAGACAGGTATGGTTGTGCATGCCTGTAATCCCAGCTACTCTGGAGGCTAAGTAGGAGAATCGCTTGAACCCGGGAGGCGGAGGTTGTGGTGAACCGAGATCGCGCCATTGCACTCCAGCCTGGGCAACAAGAGCGAAATTCCGTCTCAAAAAAAACAAAATCATCTCTTCTAGCAATTTTTAATACACAATATATTATTGTTAACTATATTCATCCTACCGTTCAATGGGACTCTAGAACTTATGCCACCTAACTGCAACTTTTTTTTTTTTTTTTGAGACGGAGTCTTGATCTGCCGCCCGGGCGGGAGAGCAGCGGCATAATCTCGGCTCACTGCAAGCTCCGCCTCCCGGGTTCACGCCATTCTCCCGCCTCAGCCTCCTGAGTAGATGGGACTAAAGGCGCCCGCCACCGCGCCCGGCTAATGTTTTGTATTCTTAGTAGAGACGGGGTTTCACCGTGTTAGCCAGGATGGTCTCCATCTCCTGACCTCGTGATGCGCCCGCCTCGGCCTCCCAAAGTGCTGGGATTACAGGCGTGAGCCACCGCGCCCAGCTAACTGCAACTTTCTACGCATTTACCAATCCCTTCTCATCCTCCTCTCTCACACTCCCAAGACCCAGGTAACTACTATTCTACTCTCTACTTGTACAATGTCAACTTTATTCAGTTCCACATATGAGTGAGAACATGTGGTATTTGTCCTTCTATGCTTGGCTTATTTCATTTAATATAATGGCTTCAGGTTCATCCATGTTGTTGCAAATAACGTTTTATATTTTTTTGGCCAAATAGTATTTATTTGTGTATAACTACCACGTTTTTTGTACCCATTTATCCATTGATGCACACTTAGGTTTATTACATATCTTGGCTATTGAGAATAGTGCTACAATAAACAAGGGATTACAGATTTTTTTTTTTTTTGACATACTGATTTCATTTCCTCTGGATATATACTCAGAAGGAATGACTCTGAAGTGGGATTGCTGGATCATATGGTAGTTTGATCTGTAATTTTTAGGAACTTCCATACTATGGTTCATAATGGCTGTACTAATTTATGCTTCCACCAACGGTGCGTCCTTTCTCCACATCTTTGCCAGCATTTGGTGGGTTTTTTTGGTTAGCCATTTGGTTAGCCACAGTGAGGTGACACTCACTGTGATTTTTGATTTTGTTTTGCATTTCTCTGATGATAGTGATGTTGAACACGTAAAAATGAAACCTATTAGCAATTTGTGTGCTTCTTTCGAGAAATATTTATTCAGATCTTTTGCCCATGTGTAATAAGATTTTTTGTTTTTTACTGACTTGCTTTGCAAGTATTTTCTCTCATTCTATAGATTGTCTCTTCACTCTGTTGATTTTTTTCTTTGCTGTGCAGAAGCTTTTTAGTATATGAACCCATTTGTCTATTTTTGCTTTTGCCTGTGATTTTGAGTTCTTATCCAAAAAATTATTGCCCAGACCAATGTCATGAAGCAATTCCCTTATGTTTTCTTCGAATATTTTCATAGTTTTTGGTCTTACATTTAAATGTTTAATCCATTTGAGTTCTTTTTTCATATGTAGTTAGAGATAGGCATCTAGTTTCATTTTTCTGCACGTAGTTTGCACTCAGTTTTCTTATCACCATTTATTAAAGAGGCTGTCCCTTTCTCCAATGTGTGTTATTGGTGCCTTTGTCAAAAATTATTTGACTATGAATGCATGGATTTATTTCTGGGTTCTCTATTCTGTCCCAGTGGTCATGTGTCTGTTTATATGCTGGTATCATGCTGTTTTTATTTTTATTTTTATTTTTATTTATTTTTTTATTATTATTATGCGTTAGGTTTTAGGGTACATGTGCACAATGTGCAGATTTGTTACATATGTATCCATGTGCCATGTTGTTTTGCTGCACCCATTCATGCTGTTTTAATTACTATAATTTTGTAGAATATTTTGAGGTTTTGCCCCCAACTTTGTATGTTTTGCTTAAGATCGTTTTGACAATTTGGGGTTTTTTATAGTTCCATATACATTTTACATTTTAAAAATTTCTGTGAAGAATGTAATTGGTATTTTTATACACATTGCATTAAATCTGTAGATCGCTTTGGATAGTATGGATATTTTAAAAATATTTTTCCAACCGTGAACATGGTATATCTTTCCATTTATTTGTATCCTTCTCAATGCCTTTCATCAATGTTTTTATCTTTTTCATTGTAGATATCTTAACCTCCTTGGTTAAATTTATTACTAGGTATTTGGGGGTAACTACTAAAAGTGGGATTGTTTTTGTAATTTCTTTTTCAGATAGTACATTATTAGCATATAGAAATACTACTAATTTTTGTATGTTGATTGTGCGCCCTTCAACTTTACCGAATTTGTTTGTTAGCTCTAATAGGGTTTTTTTCCCCCTGTGGAATCTTTAACTTAATGCATTCAGTTTTTATCACGAAAGATGTTGAATTTCATCAAGTGCTTTTTCTGAGTCTTTTGAAATAATGATATAGTTTTTGCCCTCGATTTCATTTATGAGATGCATCAAATTTACTGATTTATGTATGTTGAGCCATCCTTACATGTCTGGGATGAATTCCGCTTGATTAAGGTGAATGATCTTTCTAGTATAATGTTGAATTAGGTTTCCTAGTACTTCTTAAAAATTTTCAACTTTTATTTTAGATATAGAAGATACATGTGCAGATTTGTTACATAAAAATATTGGTGGTAATGAGGTTCAGAGTGTGGATATTGATCTTGACATTCTGGCACTGTACATAGTACTTGATACACAGTTTTTTAACCCATCTCCCACCCTTCACCCTTTCGTAGTCCACAGTGTCTGTTGTTCCTATATTTATGTCCATGTGTGCACAATGCTTAGTTCCCACTTATAAGTGAGAGGATGTGGTATTTGGTTTTCTCTTTCTGCATTACTTTGCTTAGGATAATGGCCTCCAGCTGCATCCATGTTGTTGCACAATACATGATTTCATACTATTTATGGCTGCATAGTATTCCATGGTGTATATGTACCACATTTTCTTTGTATGTGTGTTTAACTTTTTAAATTAATTTTTATTTATAATTTTTGTGGGTACATAGTAGGTGTAGACATCTGTATGTTACATGAAATAGTTTTATATAGGCATGAAATGCATACTAATCACATCAGGGTAAATGCAGTACCCATTACCTCAAGCATTTATCCTTTGTGTTACAAATAATCCAATTCTATATACTCTGCATTATTTTTAAATGTAGAATTAAATTATTATTATTATTATTATTATTATTTTGAGGTGGAGTCTCACTCTTGTCGCCCAGGCTGGAGTGCAGTGAGTGGCACGATCTTAGCTCACTGCAGTCTCTGCCTCCTCATTTCAAGCGATTCTCCTGCCTCAGCCTCCCGAGTAGCTAGGATTACAGGTGCCCGCCACCACGCCTGGCTAATTTTTTTGTAATTTTAGTAGAGACGGGGTTTCACCGTGTTAGCCAGGAGGGTCTCTATCTCCTGACCTTGTGATCCGCCCGCCTCGGACTCCCAAAGTGCTGGGATTACAGGCATGGGCCACCATGCCCAGCCTAAATTATTTTTGACAATAATCACACTGTTGCACTGGAAAATACTAGGTATTATTTATTCTTTCTAACTAATTTTATATTCATTAGTCATTCCACCTCCACCCTCATTCCACCTCCACTACTCTTCCTAGCCTCTGGTAACTATTCTTCTACTCTCTATCTCTTTGAGCTCAATTGCTTTAATTTTTAGCTTCCACACATAAGTGAGAATATGGTTTGTCTTTCTGTGCCTAGCTTATTTCACCTAACAAAATGACCTTCAGTTTCATCCTTTTGTTGTAAATGACAGGATCTCATTCTTTTTTATGGCTGAATAGCACTCCATTGTGCATATGTACATTTTCTTTCTTTTTTTTCTTCAACTTTTATTTTAAGTTCAGCGGTATATGTGCAGGATGTGCAGGTTTGTTACATAGGTAAATGTGTGCCATGGTGGTTTGCTGCACAGATCATCCCATCACCTAGGTATTAAGTCCAGTATCCATTAGCTATTATTCCTGATGTTCTTCCTTCTCCAACCCTCCCCACCCAGACAGACTCTAGTGTGAGTTGTTCCCCTCTATGTGTCCATGCGTTCTCATCATTCAGTTTCCACTTATAAGTGAAACCATGCAGTGATTGGTTTTCTATTCCTGCATTAGTTTGCTGAGGATAATGACTTTCAACTCCATCCATGTTCCTGCAAAGGACATAAACTCATTCCTTTTTATGGCTGCATAGTATTTCACAGTATATATGTACCACATTTTCTTTATCCAGCCTATTATTAATGGACATTTGGGTGTACCATGTCTTTGCTATTGTGAATAATGCTGCCATGAACATACACATGCACATATCTTTATAATCAAATGATTTATATTCCTTTGGGTATATGCCCAGTAATGGGATTGCTGGGTGAAATGGTATTTCTGCCTCTATTTCTTTGAGGAATCACCACAGTGTCTTCCACAATGGTTAAACTAATGTACACTCCCACCAACAGCATTAAAGCATTCCTTTTTCTGCACAACCTCAGCAGCATCTGTTGCTTTTGGCTTTTCAATAATCACCATTCTGACTGGCATGAGATGGTATCTCATTGTGATTTTGATTTGCAAATAATGATCAATGATGTTGGGCTTTTTTTCATATGATTGTTGGCTGCATGTATATCTTATTTTGAGAAGTGTCTGTTCTAGTCATTTGCCCACTTTTTAATGGGTTTGTTTGTTTCTTGTATATTTGTTTAATTTCCTTTTAGGCTCTGGATATTAGACCTTGGTCAGATGAATAAATTGCAAAAATTTTCTCCCACGCTGTAGGTTGTCTGTTCACTGTGATAGTTTCTTTTGCTGTGCAGGAGCTTTTTAATTTAATTCGATCCAATTTGTCAATTTTTGCTTGTGTTACAATTGCTTTTGGCGTATTTGTCATGAAATCTTTGCCCATGCCTATGTCCTGAATTGTATTGCCCATATTTTCTCCTAGGGCTTTTATTATTTTGGGTTTTACATTTAAATCTTTAATCCATTTCGTGTTAATTTTTGTATATGGTGTAAGAAGGGGGTCCAGTTTCAGTTTTCTGCATATGGCTAGCCAGTTCTCCCAGCACCATTTATTAGATAGGGCATCCTTTCCCCATTGCTTATTTTTGTCAGGTTTGTCCAAGATCAGATGGTTGTAAGTGTTTGGTCTTATTTCTGAGTTCTCTATTCTGTTCCATTGGTCAGTGTGTCTGTTCTTGTACCAGTACCAGGCTGTTCTGGTTACTGTAGCCTTGTAGTATAGTTTGAAGTTGGATAGCATGATGCCTCCAGCTTTGTTCTTTTTGCTTAGGACTGTCTTGGCTATTTGGGCTATTTGGTTGTTCCCCGTGAATTTTTAAATACTTTTTCTCTAATTCTGTGAAGAATGTAATTGGTAATTTGATAGGAATAGCATTGAATCTATAAATTACTTTAAGCATTATGGCCATTTTCACAATATTAATTCTTCCTATCCATGAGCCTGGAATGTTTTTCCATTTGTTCGTGTCCTCTCTGATTTCTTTGAGCAATGATTTCTAGTTCTCTTTGAAGAGGTCCTTCACTTCCCTTGTTAACTGTATTCCTAGGTATTTTATTCTTTTTGTAGCAATTGTGAATGGAAGTTCCTTCATGATTTGGCTCCCTGCTTGCCTGTTGTTGGTGTATAGGAATGCTGGCAATTTTTATACATTGACTTTGTATTCTGAGATTGCTGAAGTTGCTTATCAGCTTAAGAAGCTTTTGGGCTGGGACTATAAGGTTTTCTAGATATAGTGTATTAGTCTGTTTTCATGCTACTGATAAAGAGATACCTAAGACTGGGCAATTTACAAAAGAAAGAGGTTTAATTGGACTTGCAATTCCACATGGCTGGCGAGGCCTCACAATCATGGCAGAAGGAAAGGAGAAGTGAGTCACGTCTTACATGGATGGCAGCAGGCAAAGAGAAAGTTTGTGCAGGGCAACTCCCATTTTTTAAAACCACCAGACCTCATGAGACCCATTTACTATCATAAGGACAGCATGGGAAAGACCTGCCCCCATAATTCAATCATCTCCCACCAGGTCCCTCCCACAACATATGGGAATTATGGGAGCTACAGGATGAGATTTGGGTGGGAACACAGAGCCAAACCATATAATTCCACCTGGCACCTCCCAAATCTCATATCTTCACATTTCAAAACCAATCATGCCTTCTCAACAGTCCCCCAAGGTCATTAACTCAAAAGCCCACAGTCCAAAGTCTCATCCAAGACAAGGCAAGTCCCTTCCACCTATGAGCCTGTAAAATCAAAAGCAAGTTACTTGCTTTTTAGATACAATGGGGGTACAGGTATTAGGTAGATACAGCCATTCCAAATGGGAGAAATTGGCCAAAACAAAGGGACTACAGGCCCCATGCAAGTTTGAAATCCAGCAGGGCAGTCAAATCTTAAAGCTCCAAAATGATCTCCTTTAACTCCATGTCTCACATCCAGGTCACGCTGATGCAAGAGGTAGGTTTCCATAGTCTTGGGCAGCTCCAGCCTTGTGGCTTTGCAGGGTACAGCCTCCCTCCCTGCTGCCTTCATGGGCTGGTGTTGAGTGTCTGCGGCTTTTCCAGGCACACAGTGCAAGCTGTCAGTGGATCTACCATTCTGGGGTCTGGAGGATGGTGGCCCTCTTCTCACAGCTCCACCAGGTGGTGCCCCAGTAGGGACTCTGTGTGGGATTTCCCACCCCACATTTCCCTTCTGCACTGCCCTAGCAGAGGTTCTCCATGAGGACCCCACCCCTACAGCAAACTTCTGCCTGGGCATCCAGGTATTCCCATACATCTTCTGAAATCTAGGCAGAGGTTGCCAAACCTCAAGTTTTGACTTCTGTGCCCTCACGGGCTCAACACCACGTGGAAGGTGTCAAGCCTTGAGGCTTGCACCCGTGAAGCCATGGCCCAAGCTCTGCATTGGCCTCATTCAGCCATGGCTGGAGTGGTTGTGACACAGGACACCAAATCCCCAGGCTGCACACAGCACAGGGACCCTGGGCTCAGCCTTTGAAACCACTTTTTTTCCTGTTAAACCAATGGTCCTGTGATGGAAGGGTCTGCCACAAAGGTCTCTGACATGGCCTGGAGACATTTTTCCCATTGTCTTAGTGATTAACACTTGGCTCCTTGTTACTTATGCAAATTTTTGCAGCAGACTTGAATTTCTCCTCAGAAAATAGGATTTTCTTTTCTATTGCATTGTCAGGTTGCTAATTTTTCAAACTTTAATGCTCCGTTTCCCTTTTAAAACTGAATGCCTTTAACAGCACCCAAGTCATCTCTGAAATGCTTTGCTGCTTAGAAATTTCTTCTGCCAGATAACCTAAATCATCTCTCTCAAGTTCAAAGTTCCACAAATCTCTAGGGCAGGAGCAAAAATACTGTCAATCTCTTTGCTAAAATATAACAAGAGTCACCTTTGCTCCAGTTCCCAACAAGTTTATCATCTCCACCTGAGACCACCTCAGCCTGGCCCTTATTGTTCATATCACTGTCAGGATTTTTGTCAAAGCCATTCAACAAGTCTGGAAAGTTCCAAACTTTCCTACATTTTCCTGTCTTCTTCTGAACCCTCCAAACTGTTCAACCTCTGCCTGTTACCCAGTTCCAAAGTCACTTCCATATTTTCGGGTATCTTTTCAGCAACACCCCACTCTACTGGTACTGGTTTACTTATTAGTCCATTTTCACACTGCTGATAAAGACATACCTCAGATCAGGCCATTTACAAAAGAAAGTGGCTCAATTGTGATATAGCTCTGATGACTGGAGGAACACCAGGGTTCTTGGTCTTGCATTGATTTAGATAAAATGACATGGACACACTTGGAGTGGTTTTAAGAAGTGGAGAGTGTTTAATAGGCAAGATAGAATAAAGCAGCTCACCTGTATAGAGACAGAAGGAGGGGTGGAAAATTGTCGGTTATATTGGAGGCTTGAGGAAGCAGTGTCTGATTTGCATAGGGCCCAGGGGATTGGTTTGACTAGGTGTGTCATTTACGTAGCCCGTGAAAAACCTGGCCCTCCCACCTTAGCCTTTTAATATGCAAATACAGGGAGCCAGATAACACCTAGTGTTATCTGGAGGTGGCCATGACACTTGGCACACCTGGTGACAGGAAGAAGGCAGGAATGGCTATATTGGGTGAACCCAGTTTTTAATGGTCAGTATTTGCATATCAAGGCTTGCCAGCCTAGCTCTTTAAGCCGCCTTTCTGTTAGAAAAGAAATGGTTCGGAGGTTGCTTCTTATTACAGGAAAATTTCCACCAAGAATCTTTGCCCTTTCTAGCTGCCTAAAAATTCTCTCTTAATTACTCCTGTCTTATTCCCTCCCTCAAGAGAAGCAAACCTAACTGCTTTTAGGGGGCGTTGGATGATGATTCTTTCTGGCTACTTCCTGCTGAAAAGGGGTGTCGTGTAGGGGAACAGCAGTTGGGCCTTCTCCTAAAGTTGATTTAAGGGTTTTTGGAAGAATGGCATGTCCATGTATGGCTCTGCTTGCAGCACTGTTTGGACTTTTATTGCTTCTAGGCAAAAAAAGATAAATTTTACAAGAAGGTTTAAAAATAGGGTTAGAATATGAGCATTAAGACTACCACTGCTAGTGGGTGTCCCATAGGCCATAACTGACAGTGGAGTTTGACACCTGTTAGTTGCACCAATGAATTACAATACCGGTTTATCTCCACTAGATGTCGCTGTACATTACAAGAAACGTTAACATAAACGCAGCATTTTCCTTGAGAAAAGCATACATTTCTCCTTGGCTTGCCATTAGAGAATAACTTTAGGCTTAGCCATTTTTATAACTTACAATATGCTTGGGAGAGATACGTTATTGGGTGGCTAAAATACCTTTAGCGTTAATCTTGACAATTCCTTTCCTTTAATTATCAAAATCTTTTATGACTTTCACAGACCCTCAAACAACACACTTAAACTTTTTGATTTGTCCTAAACATCCACCCTTTAAACAACCAGTTATTTCCTTTTAGGACAAGTGTTTACCATACAAAATCCTTTCCTATATAAAATATTTTTCTTTATAACCTTCTTTCCATAATTTAGAGTGCATTATATTAATTTTCAATAAAAAGTCTTATTAAACTTAATGATAGTAAAACTTTTATGCTTGCTTCTTATCCATAACTATTACTCCTGCTATAAGCAAAACAACCTTTACTAAATTTTTCTTGCAATTATTAATCCTACTATACCACAAAAAAAATTTCTGTTTAAAACTTTACTTGCCAAGATATAACATTTCCCTTTGGGGATCTACAAAGTTACAAATGCAATTCCATGTATAATTAAATCTCCCTGCAAATATGAGTTAAAAAGAACTTTTACTATTTAGTGGCAAATTTTGAGAGGAAAGGGTAGAGATAATAAAAGGTATCTGGGGGAGGTAGGAGTGGGACTGAACAAAATGAGTAGACCTCACCCAGTTACTTACCTATTATAATTTTCAGCTTAAGATCTTCTATTTCTTAATGTTGATATTCAGGACGTTCCTCTGGGCTGTCAGGGGTTGTTCCCTTAGCTCTTCAGGCTTTGACTTGATTGTGATGTATCCAGGAGTTGATTCCTGTAACTTTTACTGCCTAGTGGGTTGAAAGAAGAACAGTGTAGGGTCCTTCCCAGCTTGGCTTAGGGAAGGAGACAGAGATGAGAATTTTTCCTAATACGAAATATCCTGGATTAAGTAAAGTTTGTTCTCTTTCCTGGGGTTGGGCTACTGCCAGTTGTGCTAATTCCTGTTGGAAGTGAGCTAGAGAGGTTACATGCTTAGCCAATTTAGAGATTTCCTGCCTGAAAACAACCTTTGAACACATTGATAAGTTTTGTCCTTTCCCAAGTGAAAAGCTTGGTGAAGGATTTTAAGGACTTTTCATTGGCTGGAGGCTGGCAAATGGAATTTGCCATCCTTTGACTAGCCATTCTGAGGGCTGGGAAGAATGCCCCCAACAAGTGGCCCATTTTATTTTTGCAGGGGAATACTAAGGTTTAATTTCTCTTACAGAGCCTTCCTAGATTAGAAGGGGCTTGAGGTGCGTTGATGCCTTAAGGCTTCCTTGCCTTTAGCTTAGCTGCCCGATTAGCCTAACCTATTTTCTTTGGCTGCCTCATTTGTTCCCTTTTGATGTTCCTTACAATGCATCCCTGCTATCTGTCATGGAACAAAAACTGAGGATAATAACCTGTTAATTTTCTGGTGATATTTTGTAGGAGATCCATTGGTGGTAAGAAAACATTTTTTCTTTTAAATGGCAGCATGAGCATGGAGAACTTAGAAAGCATACTTGGAGTTAGTATAAATGTTAGCTATCTTTCCCTTGCATAATTCATGTGGTCTTGTAAGAGCTATTAGCTCAGCTAATTGAGCACTGTGTTTGGAGAAAGTGACTTACTACCTATCCTGCCTTATGTACTTCTTGCTCTATTGACTGTTTGCTAAGAGCTCCCCCTAGAGGACAGTGATCCTGCCACATCATGTGGAGTGTAAATAGTGAAATTATTTCCTAGGGTTGACTTGGAGGCTTTTCTGACTAGTAAAGCTATCATGACAATGGCTTCGAAGCATGTGTAAACAATAGGTCCTCCTAGCTGCAACTAAGGTTCAGAAAAATATTGGATTAGAGTTATTCCTGAGATGCCCCTTATGGTCGTGCTATGGGAAGAGTGGAGGCCTGATTAGAGAGGAGAAAAGAGAGAGACTGGCTCTAGTGTTTAGCAGGAGGATTACTTTCCTTCCTTTAATTTCCAGAATAACCCAGTGCTCCTGTGCTATAATGGCAGTTTGAGCCCCTGGAGCTGGGGTTTGAGCCCCAGGACCCATCAGTCCTGCTGGATCATCTGTGAGACTAGTCCTGCACGCAGTGACCTCCATCTCTGGGGACAATTCCGTCTCCAGTGGTTTCCATTACAGGCTGGACAGGGTTGAGGTGGCTTCATCTTGCTGTCTGGGCATTCCTTTTTAAAATGTCCTGGACTGCCACAACGATAGCAACTCGTGGATGCACCTTGGGGATCCTGGACTTTGCAGGCCTGCAAAGCTGCTGCTAGAGACTTTGTCCTTCTCCTGAGCGTTCTCTTTTTCTTTTGGGTCTCCTCCTGGTCCCTATTATAAAAGACTGTAATGGCCACCTTCGGGAGGTTTTCTAAGGTGCTATTTGGTCCTATAGCTTGCTTCTGTAGTTTCTTCCTAATATCAGGAGCTGCCTGTGTAATAAACTTGTCCTTCAGGATGAGCTGTCCCTCAGCTGAATCAGGGGTTAAAGAGGTCAGCTGAATCAGGGGTTAAAGAGGTGTGCTCCATTAGCGCCTCTCTCAGCCTTTTCATAAAGGCTACAGTATTCTCATCTGGCTTTTGGTTTGTTATAGACAGTTTAGAATAATTGAGAGGTTTGGCCCTGTTTTTTTGTAGGCCTTCTAAAATTCATATTAAAAAATACTTCATTTTCCATTCATCTCCTGAGTTATTCGGGTTCCAGTTAGGGTTGTTAAGGGGAACTGCTTCCTTCCCAATTGGGAATGGTGTTCCTGCTTTTTCTTTGCTTTCCCCATCTACTTTCTTTCTTCTTGGTGTATTATAGGAGATATATTGTTACCTGAATTAAGTTTTGGAGAACTTCTATATACCTATTGGGATCATCAGAAAATCAGCCTAAGTTTTTGCTTTATCCCTAAGGTTCTGTTATGAGAAGGGAACTTGAAGGGGCCCCAAATAAGGGGGATCCCCAGATGGCTCCCAAGAAAGTTGCTTCCCTAACTTTTGGGGAGCTATTTTCCCCAGGTCTGCCCGATATGATTGCTAAAAGAGCTGGGTTGATCTTACAATACTTAAAAAAGTTTAGTAAAAATACCATGCCCTTGTGCAAAAGAAAATGAGTTGCTTTTCTCTTCAAAGTCCTGATGATAAGGAAGTTACAGTGTTTCAGAGTGCACTCCAGAGGAGTGAAAGCTGAAGATAATCTGTTACCCATCTAGAAAAAGAAGCGAGAATAAAAGTGTCCCCTTAGTCTGCTTCCTTTCCATATGACCCAGGGTAGAGAAGAAGACTGTGGGAGCAACCTCCAACTGTTTTCCCTCCCTGGTTCCTGGATTCCAGCACCATGTTAAATGTGCTGCCCATGGTTGAAGGCGTGGTCCTCCAAGCCATGAAACTGGATGAATTAAGTGATGGGACTAACCACGCTTTACCCATGCAACCTTAGTTTATCTGCCTTATGTGATTCCCTTTTGAATTCCTAAACCTGTGTGATCTGCCTGGCTCCCTGAAAAACAGATCTCCAGAGAGACTGTGTCACTTTTGGGCAAGGCTCCTTTAATGTGGCAATGTGCTAGATTGGCTGCTTATTATGGCCCATGCTAAAGCATTTACCCTTAGAAACATGGTTCTGGTTAACTTCTATACTTAAAATCTCCTTACTAATGAATTAATTTAGGCACTGTTGGCTTAGAAATACCATGTTCTTGACAGAGAAACCATAGAGAGAGAGAGTGAGAGAGAGTGAGAGAGAGTGAGAGAGAGAGAGAGAGAGAGGGATGCTTATTGAGTTACTGCCTGCCACAATTTGCGATCTTTCCTAACAGACCTGTTTCCCTGAACTGTAAAAATTCCCATACATTTCATACAGAGAGAGTAAGAGAGCACAGATAGAAAGAGAAAGAAAGTTTGGCAACAAGGTAGCAGGAAGAGAAGCTCAAGAGTAAAGGACAGATTTGAGGTTAAGATTCACTCCTAATACTCACCACTCTGATGAATGAATTCTCAGCCAATGCATCAAAATGATATGGCTCCAATGACTGGGGGAATACTAGGGTTCTTGGACTTGCACTGATTTAGATAAAATGGCATGGACACATGTGGAGTGGTTTTAAGGAGTGGAGAGTGTTTAATAGGCAAGAAAGAATGAAGAAGCTCCCCTGTACAGAGACAGAAGGAGGAGGGCTCCAAGCCAAGAGAGGGAACCCCGTGTGTAGCAGAAAAATGGTAGGTTATATTGGAGGCTGGAGAAGGTGGTGTCTGATTTGCATAGGGTCCAGGGGATTGGTTTGACTAGGGGTGTCATTCGTGTAGCCCATGAAAATCCTTGCCCTCCCACCTTAGCCTTTTAATATGCAAATGCAGGCCACCATGATGTTCTGAGCACATGGTGCTATCTGGAGGTGGCCATAACACTTGGCACACCTGGTGACAAGAAGAAGGCAGGAATCGCCATATTGGGTGAACCCAGTTTTTAATGGCTGGCATTTGCATATCAAAGCTTGTCAGCCTAGCTCTTTAAGCCACCTTTCTGTTAGAAAATAAATGGTTCAGAGGTTCTTATCACAGGAAAATTTCCACCAAGAACCTTTACCCTTTCTAGCTGCCTAAAAATTATTTCTTAGTAAATCCTGTATTAATTGGACTTACAGTTCCCCATGGCTGGGGAGGCCTTACAATCACGGTGGAAGGCACGGAGGAGCAAGTCATGTCTTCCATGGATGGCGGCAAGCAAAGAGAAGGCTTGTGCAGGGCAACTCCCATTTTTTAAAACCATCAGATCTCATGAGACCCATTCACTATCAGGAGAACATCATGGGAAAGACCTGCCCCCATAATTCAGTCATCTCCTAGCAGGTCCCTCCCACAACATGCGGAAATTATGGGAGCTACAAGATGAGATTTGGGTGGGGACACAGAGCCAAACATGATCATGTAGGTCATGTCATCTGCAAACAAAGGTAATTTGACTTTTTCTCTTTCTATTTGAACACTTTTATTTATTCCTTTTGCCTGATTGTCCCGGGCAGAACTTCCAATACTATGTTGAATAGGAGTGGTGAGAAAGGGCATCCTTATCTTGTGCCAGTTTTCAAGGGGAATGCTTCCAGCTTTTGCCCATTCAGTATGATATTGGCTGTGGGTTTGTCATATATGACTTTTATTATTTTGGGGTATGTTTCTTCAATACCTAGTTTATTGAGAGTTTTAACATGAAGGGATGTTGAAGGCCTTTTCTGCATCTGTTGAAACAATCGTGTTTTTTTTTCTTTAGTTCTGTTAATGTGATGAATCACATTTATTAATTTGCATATACTGAACCAGCCTTGCATCCCAGGGATGAAGCCAGCTTGATCATGGTGGATAACCTTTTTGATATACTGCTGGATTAAGTTTGCCAGTATTTTATTAAGGATTTTTGCATCAATGTTCATCAAGGATATTGCCCTGAAGTATTCTTTTTTTGTTGTTGTATCTTTGCCAGATTTTGGTATCAGGATGATGCTCGCCTCATAGAATGAGTTAGGGAGGAGTCCCTCCTTTTCAGTTGTTTGGAATAGTTTCAGTAGAAATAATATCAGCTCTTCTTTTTACCTCTGGTAGAATTCTGCTGTAAGTCTGTCTGGTCTTGGGCTTTTTTGGTTGGCAGGTTATTTATTACTGCCTCAACTTCAGAACTCATTATTGGTCTATACAGGGATTAAATTTCTTCCTGGTTCAGTCTTGAGAGAGTTTATTTTTTCAGGAATTCATCCATTTCTTCTAGATTTTCCAGTTTATGTTCATAGAGGTATTTATTTTATTCTCTGATGGTTGTTTGTATTTCTGTGGGGTCAGTGGTGCTATCCCCTTTATCATTTCTGATTGTGTTTATTTGATCATTCTCTCTTGTCTTCTTTATTAGTCTAGCTAGCAGTCTATTTTATTAATTTTTAAAATTATTAAACAGCTCCTCAATTTGTTGATTTTTTGAAGGGCTTTTTGTGTCTCCATCTCTTTCAGTTCAGCTCTAATCTTGGTTATTTCTTGACTTCTGCTGGCTTTGGGTTTGTTTGCTCTTTGTTCTCTAGTTCTTTTAGTTGTGATGTTAGGTTGTTAACTTAAGATCTTTTTAGCTTTGTGTTGTGGCATTTAGTGCTATAAATTTTCTCCTTAATACTGCTTTAGCTGTGTCCCAGTGATTCTGATACGTTGTCTCTTTGTTCTCATTAGTATTAAGGAACTTGATTTCTACCTTAATTTCATTGTTTACCCAATAGTCATTCAGGAGCAGATTGCTCAATTTCTATGTAGTTGTGTGGTTTTGAGTGAATTTCTTAATTTTGAGTTCTAATTTGATTGTGCTGTGGTCTGGGGGACTATTTGTTATGATTTCTGTTCTTTGCATTTGCTGAGGAGTGTTTTACTTATGATTATGTGATCAGTTTTAGAGTAAGTGCCATGTGGTGATGAGAGGAATGCATATTTTGTCGTTTTTGTCGTTTTTGTGTGAAGAGTTCTGTAGATATCTATCAGGTCCACTTGATCCAGAGCTGAGTTCGGGCCTTGATATCTTTGTTAAGTTTCTGTCTCAGTTAGATGGTTAGCTTTTCTTGTCGAATTTGACCCTTCTCTTTGGAGCCATGAGCTGTGCTGCCTGGGTTGTGGGGATGAGTGGTGAAAGCACTCCTTTAGCTGTTCTCTCTGGTGTCTCAGTAAATCATATGCCTCAGAAGTCCACTGGCTTTGAGCTTTTCTCTGCAGTAGGACTTGCCCAGGAATTGCAATTTTTGTGCCATAGACCACCCTTTAAGTTTATTTACAGCCCCAGAGCACTTCAGCTCATGGTGGTGAGGCATGCCAGAATTTAAGTTCTGACTACTGGGATGGGTGATTTCCCCCTGTCTAGAGCTGGGTTAAGTTCTTTCTCCATGGGCAGGTATCAGCTTAGGTCAGCATGGTTTTGCTTTCCCCTGTGACAGGGCAGCACTGAGTTGGATGCAAAGTCTCAATTACTGCACTCTCTATCTCCCCCATGCACAGCTTTCTCCATGACATGCGGCCTCTGCAGGAGGAGTCGGGGAGGGGTGGAATGGACAATTCAAGACTACCCTGTTTACCATCTTCAGTGCCTTTAGTGACGTGAAGTTAAAATCAGGTACTGTGAGTGCTCACCTGATTTTTTGTTCTTATGAAGGGTGCTTTTTCTGTGTAGATGGTTGTTTAATTTGGCGTTCCTGCAGGGTGATAGTCAGTGGGGCCTTCTGTTTCACCATCTTGTCCCACCCTATGTCTTTTGCCACATTTTCTTTGTCCAATCTACCATTGATGAGCATCTGGGTTGATTCCATGTCTTTGCTATTATGAATGTTGCAGCAATTAACATATGGATGCATGTATCTTTATGGTAGAACAATTTATATATACCTTTCGGTATATGCCCAATAATGTGATTGCTGCATTGAATGGTAATTCTGTTTTATGTTCTGTGAAAAATCACCACATTGCTTTCCACAGTGGCTGAACTAATATACATTCCCAACAGCAGTGTATAGGTGTTCCCTTAACAACCTTAACAAGACCTGTTATTTTTTGTCTTTTAAATAATAGTTTTTCTACTGGTGAGAGATGGCATCTCTTGTGGTTTCGATTTGCATTTTTTTCTGGTGACTAGTGATGCTGAGCATTTTTTCATGTTTCTTGGCCACTTTTGAGGTGTCTGTTAATGTCCTTTGCCCACTTTCTAATGAGGTTAATTTTTTTTTATCATTTAAGTTCCTTATAGATTCTACACATTAAACCTTATTTGGATGCATAGCTTGCAAATATTTTCTCTCATTCTGCAGATTGTCTTTTTACTCTGTTTATAGTTTCTTTCAATGTGAAAAGGCTCTTTAGTTTAATTAGGTCCCACTTGTCTTTTTTGTTTTATTTTGTTGCAATAGCTTTTGGGGACTTAGCCAGAAATTCTTTCCCAAGGCTGATGTTGAAAAGAGTATTTCCTAGATTTTCTTCTAGGATTTTTATGGTTTGAGGTCTTACATTTAAATTCTTAATCTATTTTTAGTTAATTTTTGTATCTGATGAAAGGGAAAAGATACGGATCCATTTTCAATCTTCTGCTAGCCAGTTATCTGAGCACCATTTATTGACTTGGAGTCCCTTCCCCTTTGCTTGTTTTTGTTGGCCTTGTTGAAGGTCAGATAGCTGTAGGTGTGCAGCATTATTTCTCATTTTCTATTTTGTCCCATTATGTCTGTTTTTGTACTATTACCAAGCAGTTTTGGTAACTGTGGCTTTATAGCATAAAGTCAGGTAATGTTATGTCTCGGGCTTTGCTCTTTTTGCTTAGGATTGCTTTATCTATTTAGGCTCTTGTGGATCCATATAAATTTTAGAATAGTTTTTTCTAATTTTGTCAAGAATAGTATTGGTAGTTTGATAAGAATATCATTGAATCTGTAAATTGGGCAGAATGGCCATTTTAATGATATTGATTCTTCCAATCTATGAGCATGAAATGTTATTCCATTTATTTGCATTATCTCTGATTTTTTTTTTTTTTTTTTGAGACCGAGTCTCTCTCTGTCACCCAGGCTGCAGTGCAGTGGCCTGATCTTGGCTCACTGCAAGCTCTGCCTCCCGGGTTCATGCCATTCTCCTGCCTCAGCCTCCCACGTAGCTGGGACTACAGGCACTCGCCACCACGCCCGGCTAATTTTTTTGTAATTTTAATAGATGGGGTTTCACCATGTTAGCCAGGATGGTCTCTATCTCCTGACCTCGTGATCCGCCCGCCTCGGCCTCCCAAAGTGCTGAGATTACAGGTGTGAGCCACCGTGCCCGGCCTCTCTGATTTTTTTCATTCATGTTTTGTAGTTCTCCTTTTAGAGATCTTTCACCCCCTTTGTTAGCTGTATTTCTAGGTATTTCTTTTCTGTGTGGCTATCGCAAGTGAAATTTGGTCCTTGATTTGTCTCTCAGCCTGGGTGTTGTTGGTATATAGGAATGCTACTAATTTTTGTACATTGATTTTGTATCCTGAAACTTTACTAAAGTTTTTTTTTTATCAATTCTAGAAGCTTTTTGGTAGTCTTTAGGATTTTCTAGGTATATAATAATATCAGTGAAGAGAGATAGTTTGACTTCTTCTTTTCCTAATTGGATGCTTTTTCTTTCTTTCTTTTGTCTGATTGCTCTGACTAGGACTTTCAGTAATATGTTAAATAGGAATGGTGAGGGTGGGCATCATTGTCTTGTTCCAGTTCTCTAGGGGAATGATTTGAGCTTTTGCTCATTCAGGATAAGGTTGGCTGTGGGTTTGTTATAGATGGCTCTTAGTATTTTGACGTATGTTCTGTCAATGTCTAGTTTATTGAGGCTTTTTATCATAAAGAGATGTTGGATATTATCAGGAGCTTTCTCTGCTTCTATTGAGATGATCACGTGGCTTTTGCTTTTGATTCTGTTTATATGGTAAATGACATTTATTGATTTGTGTATATTAAACTAGCTTGCATCCCAGGAATAAAGCCAGTTTATTGTGCTGGATTAACTTTTTAATGTGCTGCTGAATTTGACTGGCTAGTATTTTGATGAGGATTTTTGCGTCTATGTTCCTGAGGGATGTTGGTCTAGAGTTTTATTTTTTCATTGCATCTCTGCCAGATTTTGGTATCAGGATGATGCTGGCTTCATAGAATAAATTAGGGAGGAGGACCTCATCCTCATTCTTTCGAAATAGTTTTAGTATAATTGGTATCAGTTCTTCTTTGTACATCTGGTAGAATTTGGTTGTGGATCCATCCAGTATGGGGCTTTTTTGTTGTTGTTCTTTATTACTGATTCAATTTCAAAAGCTGACTTTGGTCTAATCAGGGTTTCAATCTCTTCCAGATTCAATCTTGGGGGATTGTGTGCCTCAAGGAATTTATTATTTTCTCTAGATTTTCTAATTTGTCTGCATAGAGTGGTTCATAGTTTCTCTGAGGATCTTTTGTATTCTTGTGGGATCAGTTATAATATCACATTTGTTACTTCTGATTGTGCTTATTTGGATTTTTTTTCTTTGTTGATCTAGTTAGGGGTTTATCGATATTATTTGTTTTTGCAAGACCCAACTGTTGATTTCATTGATCTTTTGTATGGATTTTTGCATCTCAATTTCATTACGTTATTATCGTTATTATCTAATTTTAGTTATTTCTCTTCTTCTGCTTGCTTTGGGATTGGTTTGTTCTTTTTTTAAAAAAAATTTCCTTTAGGTGCAAAGTTAGATTGCTAACTTGAGACCTTTCTAACTTCTTGATGAAGGCATTTAGGTCTATAAACTTTCCTGTTAACACAGCTTTGGCTGCATTCCACAGATTTTTTGTATTTTTGTGTCCTTATTTTCATTGATTTAAAAGAATTTTTTTATTTCTTCCTTAATTTTAATGTTTCCCCAGGAGTTATTCATTAGTAAGTTGTTTAATTTCCATGTATTTGTGTAGTTTTGAGAAATATTCTTGGTATTGATTTCTATTTTTATTGCACTGTGGTCTGAGAGTGTGCTTTGTATGATTTGAATTTTTTTGAATGTATTGAGTCTTGCTTTATGACCACGCATGTGGTCAATCTTAGGATATATTCAATGTGCAGATGAGAAGACTGTATATTCTGTGTTTGTTGAGTGGAGTGTTCTGTATATGTCTATTAGATCCAATTGGGCAAGTGTTGAGTTTAAGTCCAAAGTTCCTTATTTATTTATTTAATTTATTTATATATTTATTTTTGAGCCGGGGTGTCACTCTTCTGCCCAGGTGGGAGAGCAGTGGCCTGATCACAGTTCACTGAAGCCTTGACCTCCCAGGCTCAATTGATCCTCCTGCCTCAGCCTCCTCAACAGCTGGGATTACAGGTGCATGCCACCATGCCCTGCTAATTTTTGTATTTTTTGTAGAGACAGGGCTTTGTTATGTTGTCCAGGTTGGTCTCAAACTCCTGGGCTCAAATGATCCACCCACCTCAGCCTTCTGAAGGGCTGAGATTACAGGTGTGAACCACTGTGCCCAACCTCAGAGTTTCTTTTTTAGATTTTTGCTTTGATGTGATCCATATCTAATGCTGACAGTGGGGTGTTGAAGTCTCCCACTATTGTCGTGTGGTTGTGTAAGTATTTTTGTAGGTCTGAAAGAACTTGTTTTATGAATCTGGGTGCTCCAATATTGGATGTGTATATATTTAGGATAGTTAAACTTTTTGTTGGAGTGTATCCTCTATCATTATGTAAGCCCTTTACAGTCTGTAATTTTTATTAGTTTAAAGTCTATTTTATCTGATGTAAAAATAGGACTCCTGCTTTTGTTTGTTTGTTTTCTGTTTGCATGGTAGATCTTACTCCACCCTTTTACTTTGAGCTGGTGGGCATTGCCACATGTGACATGGATCTCTTGAAGACAACAGATGGTTGGGTCTTGTCTTTTAATCCAGATTGTCACTCTGTGTCTTTTAAGTGAGACATTTAGCCCATTCACATTCAAGATTAGTATTGATATGTGTCATTTTGATCCTGTCATGGTGTTGTTAGCTGGTTGTTATATAAACTTGATTGCATAGTTGCCTTATAGGGCCTGTGGGCTATGGGCTTAGGTGTGCTTCTGTGATAGCAGGTGTCATTCTTTTGAATCCATATTTAGTATTCCCTTAAGGACCTCTTGTGTGGCTGGTCTGGTTGAAATGTATTCCCTCAGCATGTGCTTGTTACAGAAATATTTTACTTCTCTTTTACTTATGAAGCTTAGTTTGGCAGGACATGAAATTCTTGGTTGGAATTTCTTTAAGGACACTAAAAATAGGCCTCTAATCTTATCTTGTTTGTAAGATTTCTGCTGAGAAATCTGCTGCTAGCCTGATGGGGTTTTTTTCTGTAGGTGACCTGCCCCATTCTCTCTAGTTGTTTTTATAGTTTTTCGTTTTGCATTGACCTTGGTGAATCTAATGACTATGTGCCTTGGGAATGGTCATCTTGTATAGTATCTGGCTGGGGTTCTCCATATTTCTTAGATTTGCATATTGACCTCTCTAGTGAGATCAGGGAAATTTTTATGAACTGTATCCTAAAATATATTTTCCATGTAGCTTATTCTCTCTCCTTCTCTCTCAGAAATGATGCTAAGTCATTTGGTCTCTTTACATAATCCCATATTTCTCAGATAATTTTTTCATTTTTCTTATTTATTTTTCTTTATTTTTGTCTGACTGTGCTGACTCAAAGAACTCATACTTTAGCCCAGAGATTCATTCCTCAGCTTGGTCTATTATGCTGTCAATACTTTCAATTGTATTATGAAATTCTTGTAGCCAATATTTCAGCTCATGCTCAGTTTGGTTTAGTCTTAAAATGGGAATTTGATATTTCAGCCTTGAATTGGTTTACTGGATTGCTTGGCTTCCTTGGATTGAGTTTCAATTTTCTCCTCAATCTCAATGAACTTCCTTGCCATCCAGATTCAGAATTCCTTGTCTGTCATTTCAGACTTCAAACTGGTTAAGAACCATTGCTGGGGTGCCAGTGGGCTCATTTGTAGGTAAGGGATCACTCTGGCTTTTTGAATTGCCAGAGTTCTTGTGCTGATTCTTGCTCATCTGGGAGGGCTGATATTCCTTTAATTGAGGTGTAAATTGAGTTTCATCTGTTGACTTCATTTCTGGAAATTTTCAGAGGACTAAGGCTCTGTACAGGGTCTTTCTTTGTTGTAGAATTCTTGCTGTTGGTTTCATAGGGGGTAAAATTAGTAAAGTGATTTTTGACTTTGTAGTTTGGGCTGCGTTTTAGTATGTGGCAGTTGACAGCAATGCGCAGTAGATAAGCTCTTACTCAGCCACATGTTTCCTTTGTGTATCTTTGCATTTGCAGTTGTGAACTGTGGTTTAAGGATGAGAGAGATAACTCCCTCACCAGGTCTGCTGATGGGCTTTGGGGGAGCCCTCTCTGATGCTACATCCTTACTGGACCAATTTGTCCAACCTAGGTCTCACACCAGCCTGTTCACCTGTGCAATTAAGCCCTCTCAATTTTTTTTGAGTATGGGCTTCTCCATCCCAGACCTGAGAAACAGCCCTGAGGACCAACCCCCAGCAGACACACACCCAGGCTTGCCAAAAAGGCATGTGGCCATGTCCCAGGCCTGCAAAATTGCCCCCTGGGCCACCCTCAGCAGATATTTCCCTAGGCCATCAAGCAGCTATGTGCCCATGTTCTGGGCCTGAGAAACAGCCCTGAGGGCCATCCCTGGCAGACATGTCCCCAGGCCAGATGAGCAATCACACATGGTGCCCCTGACTAGAGTAATAGCTACATGGTTCCAACCCCAGTGAGCCAGACATCAAGTTGGCCAATCCGCTGTGTATATGCATGCACCCCTAACCTGAGAAACAGACCAATGAGTCCACCCCCAGCAAAGCCACACCACCACTGCCACACTTTTCAGCATGGGCCACTGAGACACCTGTAAATGTCACTAACATGGGTTACAGCTAAAGAAACTACACAGAGACCACACTACTACATCCACCTAGAACCAAAGCCAATGCACCTTACAGAATCAACACCCAAGACCCACCTAAACAAATAAATATTTCTCTATAAAACCTATTTCATAAAATTGGAAGTGGTGACTGTTTCATCGATGCATAGTTATCAACATAGGAATAGGTAAAATGTGAAAAAAGGACACATGACACTTCCAAAGTAACATACAGTTCTCCAATAACAGACCCCAATCGTAAGGAAATATACAAAATGCCAGAAAAAGAATTTGAAATAGCAATCTTCAGGAAACTCAGTGAGATACAAGGGCCCAATAAAAAAAAACTGCAGGCCAATGCCCCGATGAACATAGATGCAAAAATCCTTAAGAAAGTACTAACAAACTGAATCCAACAATGCATCAAAAAAGATAATGCACTATAATCAAGTGGGATTTATCCCATGAATGCAAAGATGGTTCAACATGTGAAAATCAATAAACAGGATACATTATATCAACAAAACGAATGACAAACCCATATGATCCCTTTCAAAATACCAAAGACATTTGTCACAGAAATAGAAGAAAAAAACGTATTTGATAAAATTCAACATCCCTTCATGATAAAAACTCTCAATAAATTATGTATAGAGGGAAAGTAACTCAACACAATAAAGGCCATGTGACAGACCCACGGCTAACATCATAGTAAATGTGGAAAAGCTAAGAGCTTTTGCTCTAAGCACTGGAATAAGACAAAGGTGCCAACTGTCACTACTCTTATTCAACACAGTCCTGGAAGTCCTAGCCAGAGCAATTAGGCAAGAGAGAGAGAAATAAAGGGCATCCAAATTGGAAAGGAAGATATCTATATGTCCTTGTTTTCAGAGAGCATGATTTTATATATAGAAAAACCTACAGACTTTATCAAAAAACTCTTACAAGTAATAAATGAATTCAGTAACCTTGCAGAATACACAATAAATATACAAAACTCAGTAGTGTTTCAATATGTGAACAACAAACTACCTGAAAAAGAAATCAAGAAGGAAATCTCACATATAATAGATACAAAAAAAATACCTAGAAATAAATGTTACCAAGCAGATACAAAACCTCTACAAGGAAAACTACAAAACACGGATTCCATGCTCATGGATCAAAGTAATTAATCCTGTTAAAATGACCATGTACCCAAAGCAATTTATAGATTCAATGCAATCCATATTAACTACTAATGACATTCTTCACATAATTAGAAAATTTTTTAAAAATTGTATGGAATCACAAAAGACCTCAAATAGCTAAAGGAATACTGAGCAAAAAGAACAAAGCTGTAGGTGCCAACTACCAGACTTCAAAATGTACTACAAAGCTGTAGTAACAAGAACAACAAAAAAGAGCATGGTATCAGCATATAAACAGATACATAGACTAATGGAACAGAATGGAGAATTCAGAAAGTAATCCGTGTATCTCCAGCCAATTGATTTTTGAATTTTGAATTAAAGGCACCAAGAACACTCATTGGAGAAAGGATAGTCTCTTTAATATATGGTGCTGGGAAAACTGGATATCTATGTGCAGAAGAATGAAACTAAACTCTCACCTCTCACCCTATTCAACAATAAGCTCCAAATGGGACAAATAACTAAATCTAAGACCTCGAACTGTAAGACCACTAGAAAAAACAATAGTAGAAACACTTTAGGACATTGGTATGGGAAAATATTTTATGAATAAGACTTCAAACACACAGTCAACAAAAGCAAAAACAAATGGGGCTATATAAAACTAAAAAAAGCTCTGTATAACAAAGAAAATAATCAACATAAAGAAAAGACAACCTACAAAATGGGAGAAAATATTTTTCAAACTATTCACCCAATAGGGGATTAATATCCAGAATACACAAGAAACTCAAATATCTCAACAGCAAAAGAACAAACAATTCAATAAAAGGGGAGCAAATAATATGAACAGACATTTCTCAAAAGAAGACATACAAATGGCTAATAAATCAATATACAAAAACACTCAACATTGCTATACATCAGAGAAATGCAAGTCAAAACCACAGTGAGGGATGGGCATGGTGGCTCATGCCCGCAATCCCAGCACTTTGGGAGATAGAGGCAGGTGGATCCACTGAGGTCAGGAGTTCATGACCAGCCTGGCCAGCATGGTGAAACCTCATCTCTACTAAAAATAAAAAAAATTAACTGGGCGTGGTGGTGCGTGCCTGTAGTCCCAGCTACTTGGGAAACTGAGACAGAAGAATTGCTTGAACCCAAAACGCAGAGGCTGCAATGAGCTCAGATCGTGCCACACTGCACTCCAGCCTAGGTGACAGAGCGAGACTCCATCTCAGGAAAACAACAAAAATACAGTGAGGTATCATCTCACCCCAGTTAGGATGGCTATTATCAAAAAGACAAAAAATAACAAATGCTGGTGAAGATGCAGAAAAAAATAGAACTCTTGTACACTATTGGTGTGGATGTGAACTACTACAGCTTCCATAAAGAACAGTATGGAGGTTTCTCAAACAACTACAAATAGAACTACCATATGATCTAGCAATCTCACTACTGGGCATTTATCCAAAGGAAGGGAAATCAGAATATTGAAGAGACATTTGCACCCCCATGTTTATTGCAGCACTATTCACAATAACCAAGACATGAAATCAACCTAGATTTCCAACAAAAGATGAATGAATAAAGCAAATGTGGTATATATACACACAATGGAATATTATTCAGTCATAGAAAGAATAAAATTCCATCATTTGCCATGACATGGATGGAACTAGAAGACATTATATTAAGTGAAGTAATCCAGGAATAGAAAGTAAAACACTGCATATTCTTACTCATATAATGGAAGCTAAAAATGCTGATCTCATAGAAGTGAAAAGTAGAGCAGAAGATACTGGAAGTTGGTAAAGGTAGGGGAAAGAGGAGAATAGGGAAAATTTCTTAAAGGATACAAAATTGTAGTTAGATAGGAGGAATAAATTCTAGTGTTCTATAGCCCTGTAGAATTACTATAGTTAACAGTAATATATAGTTTCAAACAGCTAGAATAAAAAAACTGCATGTTCAAGATGTTCAAGAACTGAATGTTCAAGAAATAATAAATGTTCAAGATGGTGAATATGCTATGCTAATTACCTTTATCTGTTCACTATACATTATATGTATTGAAATATCACTATGTACCCCATGAATGTGTACAATGATTGTATGCCAATTAAAAGAAAAAGATATAATTTGTGGGGAGGAAGAAGTGTCATGGTGCCAGGCGTGGAGCTTCTTCTCATTGGCTCTTACTAGGGAACAGCTGGAAAACAGGCCAAGTAGCCACTGTGGAGTGCAGGTCGATAAAGAGCTCTCATACCGCCAGCAGGTGGCCAACCTCATCCAAGACATGGGATAGCATCTCAATGTCTCTCAGCTTACAGTAAACACTGCAACTGTTTATATGTACTATTCTTTCACCAAATTCAATAGGAATCCTTGATGGAGTAAAATGTCTGCAGACTGACTAGGAGGCAATGTGAATGAATTAGCGGATTTCACCAGAAACTTTGGAAAAGTGCTGGGTATCAGTGTTGCACTAAAGGAAGATGAAAATTGAGCTCTCTTTAGAGGAAACAAATACTTCTGTGAGGAGTGTGGATAATACTGTCAACCATGTAATGTTTTGGCAGTGAAAGGGGAGGAACAGGCTCAGAAACTTGAACGTGTTATTAAAGTAGCACGTGCTTGTCTTCACTCCCTACAGTGCTGGATACTAAATGTGGTACTTACTTTCAACAGGCTCAAGAACTGTTTTTTTTTTTTTTTTTTTTATTATACTTTAGGGTTTTAGGGTACATGTGCACAATGTGCAGGTTTGTTACATATGTATCCATGTGCCATGTTGATTTCCTGCACCCATTAACTCGTCATTTAGCATTAGGTGTATCTCCTAATGCTGTCCCTCCCCCCTCCCCCCACCCCACAACAGTCCCCGGAGTGTGATGTTCCCCTTCCTGTGTCCATGAGTTCTCATTGTTCAATTCCCACCTATGAGTGAGAACATGCGGTGTTTGGTTTTTTGTCCTTGCGATAGTTTACTGAGAATGATGTTTTCCAGTTTCATCCATGTCCCTACAAAGGACACGAACTCATCATTTTTTATGGCTGCATAGTATTCCATGGTGTATATGTGCCACATTTTCTTAATCCAGTCTATCGTTGTTGGACATTTGGGTTGGTTCCAACTCTTTGCTATTGTGAATAGTGCTGCAATAAACATACGTGTGCATGTGTCTTTATAGCAGCATGATTTATAGTCCTTTGGGTATATACCCAGTAATGGGATGGCTGGGTCAAATGGTATTTCTAGTTCGAGATCCCTGAGGAATCGCCACACTGACTTCCACAATGGTTGAACTAGTT